>NW_026646071.1:0-300400 GCF_949987535.1 Balaenoptera acutorostrata
ATTGAGATGACAGGTTTCATGGAGCACTGTGATGAATGGGATCTTGGATCATTGTGATGACAAGTGTCCTGGAACCTTGTGATGACACGGTTCATGGAGCATTGTGATGACAAGGACCATGGCGAATTTTGATGACATCTGTCATGGGGCATTGTGATGACAGTGGTCATCGAGATTTGCGATGAAAGGTATCATGGAGCACTGTGATGACAGGGGCCATGGAACATTGTGATGACAGGAATTCTGGAGCATTGTGCTGAAAAGGGCCATGGAGCATTGTGATGACACGGTCATGGAACAATGTGATGAGAAGAATTCCGGAGCATTGTGATGACAAGGGCCATGGAGCATTGTGATGACTCGGTCATGGAACATTGTGATGACAAGAATTCTGGAGCATTGTGCGGATGACGGCCATGGAGCATTGTGATGACACAGTCAAGGAACATTGCGATGAAAAAGATTTCTGGAGCATTGTGATGAAAGGGCATGGAGCATTGTGATTAAAGGTGACAAGGAACATTGTGATGTTATGGGCAGAGAACTGTGTGATGACAGTGGTCATGGAGTATTGTGACAAAAAGTGTCATGGAACATTGTGTTGACAAGGGCCATGGAGCATTGTGATGACACAGTCATGGAACATTGTGATGAGAAAAATTCTGGAGCATTGTCATGACAAGGGCCATGGAGCATTGTGAAGACACGGCCATGGAACATTGTGATGACAAGAATTCTGTAGCATTGTGATGACAATGGCCATGGAGCATTGTGATGACACGGTATGGAACATTGTGATGACAAGAATTCTGTAGCATTGTGATGACAAGGGCCATGGAGCATTGTGATGACACGGTCATGGAACATTGTGATGAGAAGAATTCTGGAGCATTGTGCTGACAAGGGCCATGGAGCATTGTGATGACACGGCCATGGAACATTTTGATGACAAGAATTCTGGAGCATTATGATGACAAGGGCCATGGAGCATTTTGATGACACGGTCATGGAACATTGTGATGACAAGAATTCTGGAGCATTGTGATGAGAATGGCCATGGAGTATTGTGATGGCACGGTCATGGAACATTGTGATGAGAAGAATTCTGGAGCATTGTCATGACAAGGGCCATGGAGCATTGTGATGACACGGCCATGGAACATTGTGATGACAAGAATTCTGGAGCATTGTGATGACAATGGCCATGGAGCATTGTGATGACACGGTATGGAACATTGTGATGACAAGAATTCTGGAGCATTGTTATGACAAGGGCCATGGAGCATTGTGATGACACGGTCATGGAACATTGTGATGACAGGAATTCTGGAGCATTGTGCTGAAAAGGGCCATGGAGCATTGTGATGACCTGGTTATGGAACAATGTGATGAGAAGAATTCTGGAGCATTGTGCTGACAAGGGCCATGGAGCATTGTGATGACACGGCCATGGAACATTGTGATGACAAGGGCCATGGAGCATTGTGATGACACGGTCATGGAACATTGTGATGAGAAGAATTCTGGAGCATTGTGCTGACAAGGGCCATGGAGCATTGTGATGACACGGCCATGGAACATTTTGATGACAAGAATTCTGGAGCATTGTGATGACAAGGGCCATGGAGCATTGTGATGACACGGTCATGGAATATTGTGATGACAGGATTTCTGGAGCATTGTGCTGAAAAGGGCCATGGAGCATTGTGATGACACGGTCATGGAAGATTGTGATGAGAAGAATTCTGGAGCATTGTGCTGACAAGGGCCATGGAGCATTGTGATGACACGGCCATGGAACATTTTGATGACAAGAATTCTGGAGCATTGTGATGACAAGGGCCATGGAGCATTGTGATGACACGGTCATGGTACATTGTGATGACAAGAATTCTGGAGCATTGTGATGACAAAGGCCATGGAGTATTGTGATGACACGGTCATGGAACATTGTAATGAGAAGAATTCTGGAGCATTGTCATGACAAGGGCCATGGAGCATTGTGATGACACGGCCATGGAACATTGTGATGACAAGAATTCTGGAGCATTGTGATGACAATGGCCATGGAGCATTGTGATGACACGGTATGGAACATTGTGATGACAAGAATTCTGGAGCATTGTGATGACAAGGGCCATGGAGCATTGTGATGACACGGTCATGGAACATTGTGATGAGAAGCATTCTGGAGCATTGTCCTGATAAGGGCCATGGAGCATTGTGATGACAAGTGTCATGGGGCATTTTGATGACATTGGCATGGAACATTATGATGACAAGAGTTCTGGAGCATTTTGATGACAAGGGCATGGAGCATTGTGATGACAGGGCCCACGGAGCTTTGTGATGAAAAGGGCAGGGTACATTGTGATGACAGGGTTCATGGAGCATTGTGATGAAAGGGGCCATAGAGCATTGAGATGGGAGCCGTTATGAGGCATGGTGATGACAGTGGTCATGGAGCATTGTGATGAAAGAGATCATGGAGCAATATGATAACAGGGGCCATGGAGCATTGTGATGACAGGGGTATTGGAGCATTGTGATGGAAGTAGACATGGATCATTGTGATGACATCTGTCCTGGAACACTGTGATGACACGGTTCATCGAGTATTGTGATGACAAGGGTCATAGCAAATTGTGATGACAAGTGTCATGGGGCATTGTGATGACATTGATCATCTAGGAATTGTGATGAAAGGTATCATGGAGCACTGTGATGACTGGGGGCATGAAGCACTCTGATGAAAATTGTCCTGGATTATTGTGATGACAGCAGTCATGGAGAATTGTGATGACAGGGATTATGCAGCATTGTGTTGACAAGGGTATGGACTATTGTGATGACAATGGTCATGGAGCAATGTGATGAAAGTATTCATGGAACATCGTGATGAAAAGTGCATGGGAGCATTGTGACGATAAAGGCCATGGAGTATTGTGATGACTAGTGTCATGGAGCATTTTAATGAAAGGTTTCATTGTGCACCATGATGACAAAGGGGATGGAGAATTGTGATGAAACTGGTCCTGGAGCATTGTGATAACAAAAGCCATGGAGCATTGTGATGACAGGCATCATGGAGCATTGTGAAGAAAGGGGCCATGGGGTATTGTAATGACACTAGAGAAATATGATGAAAAAGGTCAGCGAGCATAGTGATTAAAGTGGTCATTGAGAATTGTGATGAAAAGCGACATAGAGCATTGTGATGACAAAGGTCATGGAGAACTGTGATGACCAGGGTCATGGAGCATTGTGATGACACGGTCATGGAATATTGTGATGACAAGAATTCTGGAGCATTGTGATGACAAGGGCCATGGAGCATTGTGATGACACGGTCAAGGAACATTGTGATGACAAGAATTCTGGAGCATTGTGATGACAATGGCCATGGAGCATTGTGATGACACGGTCATGGAACATTGTGATGACAAGAATTCTGGAGCATTGTGCTGACAAGGGCCATGGAGCATTGTGATTACAGGGGCCATGGAGCATTGTGAATTCAAAGGCTATGGAGCATTGACATGACAGGGTTCATGGAGCACTGTGATGAATGTGATCTTGGATCATTGTGATGACAAGTGTCCTGGAACCTTGTGATGACACGGTTCATGGAGCATTGTGATGACAAGGACCATGGCGAATTGTGATGATATCTGTCATGGGGCATTGTGATGACAGTGGTCATCTCGATTTACGATGAAAGGTATCATGGAGCACTGTGATAACAGGGGCCATGGAACATTGTGATGACAAAGGCCATGGAGCATTGTGATGACAAGTGTCATGGGGCATTTTGATGACATTGGCATGGAGCATTATGATGACAAGAGTTCTGGAGCATTAGGATGACAAGGGCATGGAGCATTGTGATGAAAGGGCCCACAGAGCTTTGTGATGAAAAGGGCAGGGTACATTGTGATGACAGGGTTCATGGAGCTTCGTGATGAAAGGGGACATGGAGCATTGAGATGAGAGCCATTATGAGGCATGGTGATGACAGTGGTCATGGAGCATTGTGATGAAAGAGATCATGGAGCAATATGATAACAGGGGCCATGGAGCATTGTCATGACAGGGGTATTGGAGCATTGTGATGGAAGTAGACATGGATCATTGTGATGACATGTGTCCTGGAACACTGTGATGACACGGTTCATCGAGTATTGTGATGACAAGGGTCATAGCGAATTGTGATGACAAGTGTCATGGGTCATTGTGATGACATTGATCATCTAGGAATTGTGATGAAAGGTATCATGGAGCACTGTGATGACTGGGGGCATGAAGCACTCTGATGAAAATTGTCCTGGATTATTGTGATGACAGCAGTCATGGAGAATTGTGATGACAGGGATTATGCAGCATTGTGTTGACAAGGGTATGGACTATTGTGATGACAATGGTCATGGAGCAATGTGATGAAAGTATTCATGGAACATCGTGATGAAAAGTGCATGGGAGCATTGTGACGATAAAGGCCATGGAGTATTGTGATGACTAGTGTCATGGAGCATTTTAATGAAAGGTTTCATTGTGCACCATGATGACAAAGGGGATGGAGAATTGTGATGAAACTGGTCCTGGAGCATTGTGATAACAAAAGCCATGGAGCATTGTGATGACAGGCATCATGGAGCATTGTGAAGAAAGGGGCCATGGGGTATGGTAATGACACTAGAGAAATATGATGAAAATGGTCAGCGAGCATAGTGATTAAAGTGGTCATTGAGAATTGTGATGAAAAGCGACATAGAGCATTGTGATGACAAAGGTCATGGAGAACTGTGATGACCAGGGTCATGTAGCATTGTGATGACACGGTCATGGAACACTGTGATGACAAGAATTCTGGAGCATTGTGATGACAGTGGCCATGGAGCATTGTGTTGACACGGTCATGGAACATTGTGATGAGAAGAATTCTGGACCATTGTCATGACAAGGGCCATGGAGCATTGTGATGACACGGTCATGGAACATTGTGATGACAAGAATTCTGGAGCATTGTGATGACAAGGGCCATGGAGCATTGTGATGACACGGTCATGGATCAATGTGATGAGAAGTATTCCGGAGCATTGTGATGACAAGGGCCATGGAGCATTGTGATGACTCAGTCATGGAACATTGTGATGACAAGAATTCTGGAGCATTGTGATGATGACGGCCATGGAGCATTGTGATGACACAGTCAAGGAACATTGCGATGAAAATGATTTCTGGAGCATTGTGATGAAAGGGCATGGAGCATTGTGATTAAAGGTGACAAGGAACATTGTGATGATATGGGCAGAGAACTCTGTGATGACAGTGGTCATGGAGTATTGTGACAAAAAGTGTCATGGAACATTGTGTTGACAAGGGCCATGGAGCATTGTGATGACACAGTCATGGAACATTGTCATGAGAAGAATTCTGGAGCATTGTCATGACAAGGGCCATGGAGCATTGTGATTACACGGTCATGGAACATTGTGATGACAAGAATTCTGGACCATTGTGATGACAAGGGCCATGGAGCATTGTGATGACATGGTCATGGAACATTGTGATGAGAAGAATTCTGGAGCATTGTGATTAAAGGGCATGGAGCATTGTGATTAAAGGTGACAAGGAACATTTTGATGATATGGGCAGAGAACTCTGTGATGACTGTGGTCATAGAATATTGTGACAAAAGTTGTCATGGAACATTGTGCTGACAAGGGCCATGGAGCATTGTGATGCCACGGTCATGGAACATTGTGATGACAAGAATTCTGGAGCATTGTCATGACAAGGGCCATGGAGCATTGTGATGACACGGTCATGGAACATTGTGATGAGAAGAATTCTGGAGCATTGTGCTGACAAGGGCCATGGAGCATTGTGATGATACGGTCATGGAACATTGTGATGACAAGAATTCTGGAGCATTGTGCTGAAAAGGGCCATGGAGCATTGTGATTACACGGTCATGGAAGATTGTGATGAGAAGAATTCTGGAGCATTGTGCTGACAAAGGCCATGGAGCATTGTGATGACACGGCCATGGAACATTGTGATGACAAGAATTCTGGAGCATTGTGATGACAATGGCCATGGAGCATTGTGATGACACGGTATGGAACATTGTGATGACAAGAATTCTGGAGCATTGTGATGACAAGGGCCATGGAGCATTGTGATGACACGGTCATGGAACATTGTGATGAGAAGCATTCTGGAGCATTGTCCTGATAAGGGCCATGGAGCATTGTGATGATACGGTCATGGAACATTGTGATGACAAGAATTCTGGAGCATTATGATGACATGGGTCATGGAACATTGTGATTAAAGGGGCCATGGAGCATTGTGAATTCAAATGCTATGGAGCATTGAGATGACAGGTTTCATGGAGCACTGTGATGAATGGGATCTTGGATCATTGTGATGACAAGTGTCCTGGAACCTTGTGATGACACGGTTCATGGAGCTTTGTGATGACAAGGACCATGGCGAATTGTGATGACATCTGTCATGGGGCATTGTGATGACAGTGGTCATCTAGATTTGCGATGAAAGGTATCATGGAGCACTGTGATGACAGGGGCCATGGAACATTGTGATGACAAAGGCCATGGAGCATTGTGATGACAAGTGTCATGGGGCATTTTGATGACATTGGCATGGAACATTATGATGACAAGAGTTCTGGAGCATTTTGATGACAAGGGCATGGAGCATTGTGATGACAGGGCCCACGGAGCTTTGTGATGAAAAGGGCAGGGTACATTGTGATGACAGGGTTCATGGAGCATTGTGATGAAAGGGGCCATAGAGCATTGAGATGGGAGCCGTTATGAGGCATGGTGATGACAGTGGTCATGGAGCATTGTGATGAAAGAGATCATGGAGCAATATGATAACAGGGGCCATGGAGCATTGTGATGACAGGGGTATTGGAGCATTGTGATGGAAGTAGACATGGATCATTGTGATGACATCTGTCCTGGAACACTGTGATGACACGGTTCATCGAGTATTGTGATGACAAGGGTCATAGCAAATTGTGATGACAAGTGTCATGGGGCATTGTGATGACATTGATCATCTAGGAATTGTGATGAAAGGTATCATGGAGCACTGTGATGACTGGGGGCATGAAGCACTCTGATGAAAATTGTCCTGGATTATTGTGATGACAGCAGTCATGGAGAATTGTGATGACAGGGATTATGCAGCATTGTGTTGACAAGGGTATGGACTATTGTGATGACAATGGTCATGGAGCAATGTGATGAAAGTATTCATGGAACATCGTGATGAAAAGTGCATGGGAGCATTGTGACGATAAAGGCCATGGAGTATTGTGATGACTAGTGTCATGGAGCATTTTAATGAAAGGTTTCATTGTGCACCATGATGACAAAGGGGATGGAGAATTGTGATGAAACTGGTCCTGGAGCATTGTGATAACAAAAGCCATGGAGCATTGTGATGACAGGCATCATGGAGCATTGTGAAGAAAGGGGCCATGGGGTATGGTAATGACACTAGAGAAATATGATGAAAAAGGTCAGCGAGCATAGTGATTAAAGTGGTCATTGAGAATTGTGATGAAAAGCGACATAGAGCATTGTGATGACAAAGGTCATGGAGAACTGTGATGACCAGGGTCATGGAGCATTGTGATGACACGGTCATGGAATATTGTGATGACAAGAATTCTGGAGCATTGTGATGACAAGGGCCATGGAGCATTGTGATGACACGGTCAAGGAACATTGTGATGACAAGAATTCTGGAGCATTGTGATGACAATGGCCATGGAGCATTGTGATGACACGGTCATGGAACATTGTGATGACAAGAATTCTGGAGCATTGTGCTGACAAGGGCCATGGAGCATTGTGATTACAGGGGCCATGGAGCATTGTGAATTCAAAGGCTATGGAGCATTGAGATGACAGGGTTCATGGAGCACTGTGATGAATGTGATCTTGGATCATTGTGATGACAAGTGTCCTGGAACCTTGTGATGACACGGTTCATGGAGCATTGTGATGACAAGGACCATGGCGAATTGTGATGATATCTGTCATGGGGCATTGTGATGACAGTGGTCATCTCGATTTACGATGAAAGGTATCATGGAGCACTGTGATAACAGGGGCCATGGAACATTGTGATGACAAAGGCCATGGAGCATTGTGATGACAAGTGTCATGGGGCATTTTGATGACATTGGCATGGAGCATTATGATGACAAGTGTTCTGGAGCATTAGGATGACAAGGGCATGGAGCATTGTGATGAAAGGGCCCACAGAGCTTTGTGATGAAAAGGGCAGGGTACATTGTGATGACAGGGTTCATGGAGCTTCGTGATGAAAGGGGACATGGAGCATTGAGATGAGAGCCATTATGAGGCATGGTGATGACAGTGGTCATGGAGCATTGTGATGAAAGAGATCATGGAGCAATATGATAACAGGGGCCATGGAGCATTGTCATGACAGGGGTATTGGAGCATTGTGATGGAAGTAGACATGGATCATTGTGATGACATGTGTCCTGGAACACTGTGATGACACGGTTCATCGAGTATTGTGATGACAAGGGTCATAGCGAATTGTGATGACAAGTGTCATGGGTCATTGTGATGACATTGATCATCTAGGAATTGTGATGAAAGGTATCATGGAGCACTGTGATGACTGGGGGCATGAAGCACTCTGATGAAAATTGTCCTGGATTATTGTGATGACAGCAGTCATGGAGAATTGTGATGACAGGGATTATGCAGCATTGTGTTGACAAGGGTATGGACTATTGTGATGACAATGGTCATGGAGCAATGTGATGAAAGTATTCATGGAACATCGTGATGAAAAGTGCATGGGAGCATTGTGACGATAAAGGCCATGGAGTATTGTGATGACTAGTGTCATGGAGCATTTTAATGAAAGGTTTCATTGTGCACCATGATGACAAAGGGGATGGAGAATTGTGATGAAACTGGTCCTGGAGCATTGTGATAACAAAAGCCATGGAGCATTGTGATGACAGGCATCATGGAGCATTGTGAAGAAAGGGGCCATGGGGTATGGTAATGACACTAGAGAAATATGATGAAAATGGTCAGCGAGCATAGTGATTAAAGTGGTCATTGAGAATTGTGATGAAAAGCGACATAGAGCATTGTGATGACAAAGGTCATGGAGAACTGTGATGACCAGGGTCATGTAGCATTGTGATGACACGGTCATGGAACACTGTGATGACAAGAATTCTGGAGCATTGTGATGACAGTGGCCATGGAGCATTGTGTTGACACGGTCATGGAACATTGTGATGAGAAGAATTCTGGACCATTGTCATGACAAGGGCCATGGAGCATTGTGATGACACGGTCATGGAACATTGTGATGACAAGAATTCTGGAGCATTGTGATGACAAGGGCCATGGAGCATTGTGATGACACGGTCATGGATCAATGTGATGAGAAGAATTCCGGAGCATTGTGATGACAAGGGCCATGGAGCATTGTGATGACTCAGTCATGGAACATTGTGATGACAAGAATTCTGGAGCATTGTGATGATGACGGCCATGGAGCATTGTGATGACACAGTCAAGGAACATTGCGATGAAAAAGACTTCTGGAGCATTGTGATGAAAGGGCATGGAGCATTGTGATTAAAGGTGACAAGGAACATTGTGATGATATGGGCAGAGAACTCTGTGATGACTGTGGTCATAGAATATTGTGACAAAAGTTGTCATGGAACATTGTGCTAACAAGGGCCATGGAGCATTGTGATGCCACGGTCATGGAACATTGTGATGACAAGAATTCTGGAGCATTGTCATGACAAGGGCCATGGAGCATTGTGATGACACGGTCATGGAACATTGTGATGAGAAGAATTCTGGAGCATTGTGCTGACAAGGGCCATGGAGCATTGTGATGACACGGTCATGGAACATTGTGATGACAAGAATTCTGGAGCATTGTGCGGACAAGGGCCATGGAGCATTGTGATGACACAGTCATGGAACATTGTGATGAGAAGAATTCTGGAGCATTGTGCTGACAAGGGCCATGGAGCATTGTGATGATACGGTCATGGAACATTGTGATGACAAGAATTCTGGAGCATTGTGATGACAAGGGCCATGGAGCATTGTGATGACACGGTATGGAACATTGTGATGACAAGAATTCTGGAGCATTGTGATGACAAGGGCCATGGAGCATTGTGATGACACGGTCATGGAACATTCTGATGAGAATAATTCTGGAGCATTGTGCTGACAAGGGCCATGGAGCATTGTGATGACACGGCCATGGAACATTGTGATGACAAGAATTCTGGAGCATTGTGATGACAATGGCCATGGAGCATTGTGATGACACGGTATGGAACATTGTGATGACAAGAATTCTGGAGCATTGTGATGACAAGGGCCATGGAGCATTGTGATGACAAGTTCATGGAACATTGTGATGACAGGAATTCTGGAGCATTGTGCTGAATAGGGCCATGGAGCATTGTGATGACACGGTCATGGAACAATGTGATGAGAAGAATTCCGAAGCATTGTGATGACAAGGGCCATGGAGCATTGTGATGACACTGTCATGGAACATTGTGATGACAAGAATTCTGGAGCATTGTGCTGATGACGGCCATGGAGCATTGTGATGACACAGTCGAGGAACATTGCAATGAAAAAGATTTCTGGAGCATTGTGATGAAAGGGCATGGAGCTTTGTGATTAAAGGTGACAAGGAACATTGTGATGATATGGGCAGAGAACTCTGTGATGACTGTGGTCATAGAATATTGTGACAAAAGTTGTCATGGAACATTGTGCTGACAAGGGCCATGGAGCATTGTGATGCCACGGTCATGGAACATTGTGATGACAAGAATTCTGGAGCATTGTCATGACAAGGGCCATGGAGCATTGTGATGACACGGTCATGGAACATTATGATGAGAAGAATTCTGGAGCATTGTGCTGACAAGGGCCATGGAGCATTGTGATGATACGGTCATGGAACATTGTGATGACAAGAATTCTGGAGCATTGTGCTGAAAAGGGCCATGGAGCATTGTGATGACACGGTCATGGAAGATTGTGATGAGAAGAATTCTGGAGCATTGTGCTGACAAAGGCCATGGAGCATTGTGATGACACTGCCATGGAACATTGTGATGACAAGAATTCTGGAGCATTGTGATGACAATGGCCATGGAGCATTGTGATGACACGGTATGGAACATTGTGATGACAAGAATTCTGGAGCATTGTGATGACAAGGGCCATGGAGCATTGTGATGACACGGTCATGGAACATTGTGATGAGAAGCATTCTGGAGCATTGTCCTGATAAGGGCCATGGAGCATTGTGATGATACGGTCATGGAACATTGTGATGACAAGAATTCTGGAGCATTATGATGACATGGGTCATGGAACATTGTGATTAAAGGGGCCATGGAGCATTGTGAATTCAAATGCTATGGAGCATTGAGATGACAGGTTTCATGGAGCACTGTGATGAATGGGATCTTGGATCATTGTGATGACAAGTGTCCTGGAACCTTGTGATGACACGGTTCATGGAGCATTGTGATGACAAGGACCATGGCGAATTGTGATGACATCTGTCATGGGGCATTGTGATGACAGTGGTCATCTAGATTTGCGATGAAAGGTATCATGGAGCACTGTGATGACAGGGGCCATGGAACATTGTGATGACAAAGGCCATGGAGCATTGTGATGACAAGTGTCATGGGGCATTTTGATGACATTGGCATGGAACATTATGATGACAAGAGTTCTGGAGCATTTTGATGACAAGGGCATGGAGCATTGTGATGACAGGGCCCACGGAGCTTTGTGATGAAAAGGGCAGGGTACATTGTGATGACAGGGTTCATGGAGCATTGTGATGAAAGGGGCCATAGAGCATTGAGATGGGAGCCGTTATGAGGCATGGTGATGACAGTGGTCATGGAGCATTGTGATGAAAGAGATCATGGAGCAATATGATAACAGGGGCCATGGAGCATTGTGATGACAGGGGTATTGGAGCATTGTGATGGAAGTAGACATGGATCATTGTGATGACATCTGTCCTGGAACACTGTGATGACACGGTTCATCGAGTATTGTGATGACAAGGGTCATAGCAAATTGTGATGACAAGTGTCATGGGGCATTGTGATGACATTGATCATCTAGGAATTGTGATGAAAGGTATCATGGAGCACTGTGATGACTGGGGGCATGAAGCACTGTGATGAAAATTGTCCTGGATTATTGTGATGACAGCAGTCATGGAGAATTGTGATGACAGGGATTATGCAGCATTGTGTTGACAAGGGTATGGACTATTGTGATGACAATGGTCATGGAGCAATGTGATGAAAGTATTCATGGAACATCGTGATGAAAAGTGCATGGGAGCATTGTGACGATAAAGGCCATGGAGTATTGTGATGACTAGTGTCATGGAGCATTTTAATGAAAGGTTTCATTGTGCACCATGATGACAAAGGGGATGGAGAATTGTGATGAAACTGGTCCTGGAGCATTGTGATAACAAAAGCCATGGAGCATTGTGATGACAGGCATCATGGAGCATTGTGAAGAAAGGGGCCATGGGGTATGGTAATGACACTAGAGAAATATGATGAAAAAGGTCAGCGAGCATAGTGATTAAAGTGGTCATTGAGAATTGTGATGAAAAGCGACATAGAGCATTGTGATGACAAAGGTCATGGAGAACTGTGATGACCAGGGTCATGGAGCATTGTGATGACACGGTCATGGAATATTGTGATGACAAGAATTCTGGAGCATTGTGATGACAAGGGCCATGGAGCATTGTGATGACACGGTCAAGGAACATTGTGATGACAAGAATTCTGGAGCATTGTGATGACAATGGCCATGGAGCATTGTGATGACACGGTCATGGAACATTGTGATGACAAGAATTCTGGAGCATTGTGCTGACAAGGGCCATGGAGCATTGTGATTACAGGGGCCATGGAGCATTGTGAATTCAAAGGCTATGGAGCATTGAGATGACAGGGTTCATGGAGCACTGTGATGAATGTGATCTTGGATCATTGTGATGACAAGTGTCCTGGAACCTTGTGATGACACGGTTCATGGAGCATTGTGATGACAAGGACCATGGCGAATTGTGATGATATCTGTCATGGGGCATTGTGATGACAGTGGTCATCTCGATTTACGATGAAAGGTATCATGGAGCACTGTGATAACAGGGGCCATGGAACATTGTGATGACAAAGGCCATGGAGCATTGTGATGACAAGTGTCATGGGGCATTTTGATGACATTGGCATGGAGCATTATGATGACAAGTGTTCTGGAGCATTAGGATGACAAGGGCATGGAGCATTGTGATGAAAGGGCCCACAGAGCTTTGTGATGAAAAGGGCAGGGTACATTGTGATGACAGGGTTCATGGAGCTTCGTGATGAAAGGGGACATGGAGCATTGAGATGAGAGCCATTATGAGGCATGGTGATGACAGTGGTCATGGAGCATTGTGATGAAAGAGATCATGGAGCAATATGATAACAGGGGCCATGGAGCATTGTCATGACAGGGGTATTGGAGCATTGTGATGGAAGTAGACATGGATCATTGTGATGACATGTGTCCTGGAACACTGTGATGACACGGTTCATCGAGTATTGTGATGACAAGGGTCATAGCGAATTGTGATGACAAGTGTCATGGGTCATTGTGATGACATTGATCATCTAGGAATTGTGATGAAAGGTATCATGGAGCACTGTGATGACTGGGGGCATGAAGCACTCTGATGAAAATTGTCCTGGATTATTGTGATGACAGCAGTCATGGAGAATTGTGATGACAGGGATTATGCAGCATTGTGTTGACAAGGGTATGGACTATTGTGATGACAATGGTCATGGAGCAATGTGATGAAAGTATTCATGGAACATCGTGATGAAAAGTGCATGGGAGCATTGTGACGATAAAGGCCATGGAGTATTGTGATGACTAGTGTCATGGAGCATTTTAATGAAAGGTTTCATTGTGCACCATGATGACAAAGGGGATGGAGAATTGTGATGAAACTGGTCCTGGAGCATTGTGATAACAAAAGCCATGGAGCATTGTGATGACAGGCATCATGGAGCATTGTGAAGAAAGGGGCCATGGGGTATGGTAATGACACTAGAGAAATATGATGAAAATGGTCAGCGAGCATAGTGATTAAAGTGGTCATTGAGAATTGTGATGAAAAGCGACATAGAGCATTGTGATGACAAAGGTCATGGAGAACTGTGATGACCAGGGTCATGTAGCATTGTGATGACACGGTCATGGAACACTGTGATGACAAGAATTCTGGACCATTGTGATGACAGTGGCCATGGAGCATTGTGTTGACACGGTCATGGAACATTGTGATGAGAAGAATTCTGGACCATTGTCATGACAAGGGCCATGGAGCATTGTGATGACACGGTCATGGAACATTGTGATGACAAGAATTCTGGAGCATTGTGATGACAAGGGCCATGGAGCATTGTGATGACACGGTCATGGATCAATGTGATGAGAAGAATTCCGGAGCATTGTGATGACAAGGGCCATGGAGCATTGTGATGACTCAGTCATGGAACATTGTGATGACAAGAATTCTGGAGCATTGTGATGATGACGGCCATGGAGCATTGTGATGACACAGTCAAGGAACATTGCGATGAAAAAGATTTCTGGAGCATTGTGATGAAAGGGCATGGAGCATTGTGATTAAAGGTGACAAGGAACATTGTGATGATATGGGCAGAGAACTCTGTGATGACTGTGGTCATAGAATATTGTGACAAAAGTTGTCATGGAACATTGTGATGACAAGGGCCATGGAGCATTGTGATGACACGGTATGGAACATTGTGATGACAAGAATTCTGGAGCATTGTCATGACAAGGGCCATGGAGCATTGTGATGACACGGTCATGGAACATTCTGATGAGAATAATTCTGGAGCATTGTGCTGACAAGGGCCATGGAGCATTGTGATGACACGGCCATGGAACATTGTGATGACAAGAATTCTGGAGCATTGTGATGACAATGGCCATGGAGCATTGTGATGACAAGAATTCTGGAGCATTGTGATGACAAGGGCCATGGAGCATTGTGATGACAAGTTCATGGAACATTGTGATGACAGGAATTCTGGAGCATTGTGCTGAATAGGGCCATGGAGCATTGTGATGACACGGTCATGGAACAATGTGATGAGAAGAATTCCGAAGCATTGTGATGACAAGGGCCATGGAGCATTGTGATGACACTGTCATGGAACATTGTGATGACAAGAATTCTGGAGCATTGTGCTGATGACGGCCATGGAGCATTGTGATGACACAGTCGAGGAACATTGCAATGAAAAAGATTTCTGGAGCATTGTGATGAAAGGGCATGGAGCTTTGTGATTAAAGGTGACAAGGAACATTGTGATGATATGGGCAGAGAACTCTGTGATGACAGTGGTCATGGAGTATTGTGACAAAAAATGTCATGGAACATTGTGTTGACAAGGGCCATGGAGCATTGTGATGACACGGTCATGGAACATTGTGAGGAGAAGAATTCTGGAGCATTGCCATGACAAGGGCCATGGAGCATTGTGATGACACGGTCATGGAACATTGTGATGACAAGAATTCTGGAGCATTGTGATGACAAGGGCCATGGAGCATTGTGATGACACGGTCATGGAACATTGTGATGACAAGAATTCTGGAGCATTGTGATTAAAGGGCATGGAGCATTGTGATTAAAGGTGACAAGGAACATTGTGATGATATGGGCAGAGAACTCTGTGATGACTGTGGTCATGGAGTATTGTGACAAAATGTGTCATGGAACATTGTGCTGACAAGGGCAATCGAACATTGTGATGACAGGGTCATGGAACTTTGTGATAACAAGAATTCTGGAGCATTGTGATGACAAGGGCCATGGAACATTGTGATGACACGGTCAAGGAACATTGTGATTACAAGAATTCTGGAGCATTGTGATGAATGTGGCCATGGAGCATTGTGTTGACACGGTCATGGAACATTGTGATGAGAAGAATTCTGGAGCATTGTCATGACAAGGGACATGGAGCATTGTGATGACATGGTCATGGAACATTGTGATGACAAGAATTCTGGAGCATTGTAATGACAAGGGCCATGGAGCATTGTGATGACACGGTCATGTAACATTGTGATGAGAAGAATTCTGGAGCATTGTGCTAACAAGGGCCATGGAGTATTGTGATGATACGGCCATGGAACATTGTGATGACAAGAATTCTGGAGCATTGTGATGACAATGGCCATGGAGCATTGTGATGACACGGTATGGAACATTGTGATGACAAGAATTCTGGAGGATTGTGATGACAAGGGCCATGGAGCATTGTGATGACACGGACATGGAACATTGTGATGACAGGAATTCTGGAGCATTGTGCTGAAATGGGCCATGGAGCATTGTGATGACACGGTCATGGAACAATGTGATGAGAAGAATTCCGGAGCATTGTGATGACAAGGGCCATGGAGCATTGTGATGACTCGGTCATGGAACATTGTGATGACAAGAATTCTGGAGCATTGTGCTGATGACGGCCATGGAGCATTGTGATGACACAGTCAAGGAACATTGCGATGAAAAAGATTTCTGGAGCATTGTGATGAAAGGGCATGGAGCATTGTGATTAAAGGTGACAAGGAACATTGCGATGATATGGGCAGAGAACTCTGTGATGACAGTGGTCATGGAGTATTGTGACAAAAAAATGTCATGGAACATTGTGTTGACAAGGGCCATGGAGCATTGTGATGACACAGTCATGGAACATTGTGATGAGAAAAATTCTGGAGCATTGTCATGACAAGGGCCATGGAGCATTGTGAAGACACGGCCATGGAACATTGTGATGACAAGAATTCTGTAGCATTGTGATGACAATGGCCATGGAGCATTGTGATGACACGGTATGGAACATTGTGATGAAAAGAATTCTGTAGCATTGTGATGACAAGGGCCATGGAGCATTGAGATGACACGGTCATGGAACATTGTGATGAGAAGAATTCTGGAGCATTGTGCTGACAAGGGCCATGGAGCATTGTGATGACACGGCCATGGAACATTTTGATGACAAGAATTCTGGAGCATTATGATGACAAGGGCCATGGAGCATTTTGATGACACGGTCATGGAACATTTTGATGACAAGAATTCTGGAGCATTGTGATGACAAGGGCCATGGAGCATTGTGATGACACGGTCATGGTACATTGTGATGACAAGAATTCTGGAGCATTGTGATGACAAAGGCCATGGAGTATTGTGATGACACGGTCATGGAACATTGTAATGAGAAGAATTCTGGAGCATTGTCATGACAAGGGCCATGGAGCATTGTGATGACACGGCCATGGAACATTGTGATGACAAGAATTCTGGAGCATTGTGATGACAATGGCCATGGAGCATTGTGATGACACGGTATGGAACATTGTGATGACAAGAATTCTGGAGCATTGTGATGACAAGGGCCACGGAGCATTGTGATGACACGGTCATGGAACATTGTGATGACAAGAATTCTGGAGCATTGTGATGACAAGGGCCATGGAGCATTGTGATGACACGGTCATGGAACATTGTGATGACAAGAATTCTGGAGCATTGTGCGGACAAGGGCCATGGAGCATTGTGATGACACAGTCATGGAACATTGTGATGAGAAGAATTCTGGAGCACTGTGCTGACAAGGGCCATGGAGCATTGTGATGATACGGTCATGGAACATTGTGATGACAAGAATTCTGGAGCATTGTGATGACAAGGGCCATGGAGCATTGTGATGACACGGTATGGAACATTGTGATGACAAGAATTCTGGAGCATTGTCATGACAAGGGCCATGGAGCATTGTGATGACACGGCCATGGAACATTGTGATGACAAGAATTCTGGAGCATTGTGATGACAATGGCCATGGAGCATTGTGATGACACGGTATGGAACATTGTGATGACAAGAATTCTGGAGCATTGTGATGACAAGGGCCATGGAGCATTGTGATGACAAGTGTCATGGGGCATTTTGATGACATTGGCATGGAGCATTATGATGACAAGGGTTCTGGAGCATTAGGATGACAAGGGCATGGAGCATTGTGATGACACGGTTATGGAACATTGTGATGACAAGAATTCTGGAGCATTGTGCTGACAAGGGCCATGGAGCATTGTGATGACACGGTCATGGAACATTGTGATGAGAAGCATTCTGGAGCATTGTCCTGACAAGGGCCATGGAGCATTGTGATGATACGGTCATGGAACATTGTGATGACAAGAATTCTGGAGCATTATGATGACATGGGTCATGGAACATTGTGATTAAAGGGGCCATGGAGCATTGTGAATTCAAATGCTACGGAGCTTTGAGATGACAGGTTTCATGGAGCACTGTGATGAATGGGATCTTGGATCATTGTGATGACAAGTGTCCTGGAACCTTGTGATGACACGGTTCATGGAGCATTGTGATGACAAGGACCATGGCGAATTGTGATGACATCTGTCATGGGGCATTGTGATGACAGTGGTCATCTAGATTTGCGATGAAAGGTATCATGGAGCACTGTGATGACAGGGGCCATGGAACATTGTGATGACAAAGGCCATGGAGCATTGTGATGACAAGTGTCATGGGGCATTTTGATGACATTGGCATGGAACATTATGATGACAAGAGTTCTGGAGCATTTTGATGACAAGGGCATGGAGCATTGTGATGACAGGGCCCACGGAGCTTTGTGATGAAAAGGGCAGGGTACATTGTGATGACAGTGTTCATGGAGCATTGTGATGAAAGGGGCCATGGAGCATTGAGATGAGAGCCGTTATGAGGCATGGTGATGACAGTGGTCATGGAGCATTGTGATGAAAGAGATCATGGAGCAATATGATAACAGGGGCCATGGAGCATTGTGATGACAGGGGTATTGGAGCATTGTGATGGAAGTAGACATGGATCATTGTGATGACATGTGTCCTGGAACACTGTGATGACACGGTTCATCGAGTATTGTGATGACAAGGGTCATAGCGAATTGTGATGACAAGTGTCATGGGGCATTGTGTGACATTGATCATCTAGGAATTGTGATGAAAGGTATCATGGAGCACTGTGATGAAAATTGTCCTGGATTATTGTGATGACAGCAGTCATGGAGAATTGTGATGACAGGGATTATGCAGCATTGTGTTGACAAGGGTATGGACTATTGTGATGACAATAGCCATGGAGCAATGTGATGAAAGTATTCATGGAACATCGTGATGAAAAGTGCATGGGAGCATTGTGACGATAAAGGCCATGGAGTATTGTGATGACTAGTGTCATGGAGCATTTTAATGAAAGGTTTCATTGTGCACCATGATGACAAAGGGGATGGAGAATTGTGATGAAACTGGTCCTGGAGCATTGTGATAACAAAAGCCATGGAGCATTGTGATGACACGGTCATGGAACATTGTGATGAGAAGAATTCTGGAGCATTGTGATGACAAGGGCCATGGAGCATTGTGATGACACGGTCATGGAACATTGTGATGACAAGAATTCTGGAGCATTGTTATGACAAGGGCCATGGAGTATTGTGATGACACGGTCATGGAACATTGTGATGAGAAGAATTCTGGAGCATTGTGCTAACAAGGGCCATGGAGTATTGTGATGATACGGCCATGGAACATTGTGATGACAAGAATTCTGGAGCATTGTGATGACAATGGCCATGGAGCATTGTGATGACACGGTATGGAACATTGTGATGACAAGAATTCTGTAGCATTGTGATGACAAGGGCCATGGAGCATTGAGATGACACGGTCATGGAACATTGTGATGAGAAGAATTCTGGAGCATTGTGCTGACAAGGGCCATGGAGCATTGTGATGACACGGCCATGGAACATTTTGATGACAAGAATTCTGGAGCATTATGATGACAAGGGCCATGGAGCATTTTGATGACACGGTCATGGAACATTTTGATGACAAGAATTCTGGAGCATTGTGATGACAAGGGCCATGGAGCATTGTGATGACACGGTCATGGTACATTGTGATGACAAGAATTCTGGAGCATTGTGATGACAAAGGCCATGGAGTATTGTGATGACACGGTCATGGAACATTGTAATGAGAAGAATTCTGGAGCATTGTCATGACAAGGGCCATGGAGCATTGTGATGACACGGCCATGGAACATTGTGATGACAAGAATTCTGGAGCATTGTGATGACAATGGCCATGGAGCATTGTGATGACACGGTATGGAACATTGTGATGACAAGAATTCTGGAGCATTGTGATGACAAGGGCCACGGAGCATTGTGATGACACGGTCATGGAACATTGTGATGACAAGAATTCTGGAGCATTGTGATGACAAGGGCCATGGAGCATTGTGATGACACGGTCATGGAACATTGTGATGACAAGAATTCTGGAGCATTGTGCGGACAAGGGCCATGGAGCATTGTGATGACACAGTCATTGAACATTGTGATGAGAAGAATTCTGGAGCACTGTGCTGACAAGGGCCATGGAGCATTGTGATGATACGGTCATGGAACATTGTGATGACAAGAATTCTGGAGCATTGTGATGACAAGGGCCATGGAGCATTGTGATGACACGGTATGGAACATTGTGATGACAAGAATTCTGGAGCATTGTCATGACAAGGGCCATGGAGCATTGTGATGACACGGCCATGGAACATTGTGATGACAAGAATTCTGGAGCATTGTGATGACAATGGCCATGGAGCATTGTGATGACACGGTATGGAACATTGTGATGACAAGAATTCTGGAGCATTGTGATGACAAGGGCCATGGAGCATTGTGATGACAAGTGTCATGGGGCATTTTGATGACATTGGCATGGAGCATTATGATGACAAGGGTTCTGGAGCATTAGGATGACAAGGGCATGGAGCATTGTGATGACACGGTTATGGAACATTGTGATGACAAGAATTCTGGAGCATTGTGCTGACAAGGGCCATGGAGCATTGTGATGACAGGGTCATGGAACATTGTGATGAGAAGCATTCTGGAGCATTGTCCTGACAAGGGCCATGGAGCATTGTGATGATACGGTCATGGAACATTGTGATGACAAGAATTCTGGAGCATTATGATGACATGGGTCATGGAACATTGTGATTAAAGGGGCCATGGAGCATTGTGAATTCAAATGCTACGGAGCTTTGAGATGACAGGTTTCATGGAGCACTGTGATGAATGGGATCTTGGATCATTGTGATGACAAGTGTCCTGGAACCTTGTGATGACACGGTTCATGGAGCATTGTGATGACAAGGACCATGGCGAATTGTGATGACATCTGTCATGGGGCATTGTGATGACAGTGGTCATCTAGATTTGCGATGAAAGGTATCATGGAGCACTGTGATGACAGGGGCCATGGAACATTGTGATGACAAAGGCCATGGAGCATTGTGATGACAAGTGTCATGGGGCATTTTGATGACATTGGCATGGAACATTATGATGACAAGAGTTCTGGAGCATTTTGATGACAAGGGCATGGAGCATTGTGATGACAGGGCCCACGGAGCTTTGTGATGAAAAGGGCAGGGTACATTGTGATGACAGTGTTCATGGAGCATTGTGATGAAAGGGGCCATGGAGCATTGAGATGAGAGCCGTTATGAGGCATGGTGATGACAGTGGTCATGGAGCATTGTGATGAAAGAGATCATGGAGCAATATGATAACAGGGGCCATGGAGCATTGTGATGACAGGGGTATTGGAGCATTGTGATGGAAGTAGACATGGATCATTGTGATGACATGTGTCCTGGAACACTGTGATGACACGGTTCATCGAGTATTGTGATGACAAGGGTCATAGCGAATTGTGATGACAAGTGTCATGGGGCATTGTGTGACATTGATCATCTAGGAATTGTGATGAAAGGTATCATGGAGCACTGTGATGAAAATTGTCCTGGATTATTGTGATGACAGCAGTCATGGAGAATTGTGATGACAGGGATTATGCAGCATTGTGTTGACAAGGGTATGGACTATTGTGATGACAATAGCCATGGAGCAATGTGATGAAAGTATTCATGGAACATCGTGATGAAAAGTGCATGGGAGCATTGTGACGATAAAGGCCATGGAGTATTGTGATGACTAGTGTCATGGAGCATTTTAATGAAAGGTTTCATTGTGCACCATGATGACAAAGGGGATGGAGAATTGTGATGAAACTGGTCCTGGAGCATTGTGATAACAAAAGCCATGGAGCATTGTGATGACACGGTCATGGAACATTGTGATGAGAAGAATTCTGGAGCATTGTGATGACAAGGGCCATGGAGCATTGTGATGACACGGTCATGGAACATTGTGATGACAAGAATTCTGGAGCATTGTTATGACAAGGGCCATGGAGTATTGTGATGACACGGTCATGGAACATTGTGATGAGAAGAATTCTGGAGCATTGTGCTAACAAGGGCCATGGAGTATTGTGATGATACGGCCATGGAACATTGTGATGACAAGAATTCTGGAGCATTGTGATGACAATGGCCATGGAGCATTGTGATGACACGGTATGGAACATTGTGATGACAAGAATTCTGGAGGATTGTGATGACAAGGGCCATGGAGCATTGTGATGACACGGACATGGAACATTGTGATGACAGGAATTCTGGAGCATTGTGCTGAAATGGGCCATGGAGCATTGTGATGACACGGTCATGGAACAATGTGATGAGAAGAATTCCGGAGCATTGTGATGACAAGGGCCATGGAGCATTGTGATGACTCGGTCATGGAACATTGTGATGACAAGAATTCTGGAGCATTGTGCTGATGACGGCCATGGAGCATTGTGATGACACAGTCAAGGAACATTGCGATGAAAAAGATTTCTGGAGCATTGTGATGAAAGGGCATGGAGCATTGTGATTAAAGGTGACAAGGAACATTGCGATGATATGGGCAGAGAACTCTGTGATGACAGTGGTCATGGAGTATTGTGACAAAAAAATGTCATGGAACATTGTGTTGACAAGGGCCATGGAGCATTGTGATGACACAGTCATGGAACATTGTGATGAGAAAAATTCTGGAGCATTGTCATGACAAGGGCCATGGAGCATTGTGAAGACACGGCCATGGAACATTGTGATGACAAGAATTCTGTAGCATTGTGATGACAATGGCCATGGAGCATTGTGATGACACGGTATGGAACATTGTGATGACAAGAATTCTGTAGCATTGTGATGACAAGGGCCATGGAGCATTGAGATGACACGGTCATGGAACATTGTGATGAGAAGAATTCTGGAGCATTGTGCTGACAAGGGCCATGGAGCATTGTGATGACACGGCCATGGAACATTTTGATGACAAGAATTCTGGAGCATTATGATGACAAGGGCCATGGAGCATTTTGATGACACGGTCATGGAACATTTTGATGACAAGAATTCTGGAGCATTGTGATGACAAGGGCCATGGAGCATTGTGATGACACGGTCATGGTACATTGTGATGACAAGAATTCTGGAGCATTGTGATGACAAAGGCCATGGAGTATTGTGATGACACGGTCATGGAACATTGTAATGAGAAGAATTCTGGAGCATTGTCATGACAAGGGCCATGGAGCATTGTGATGACACGGCCATGGAACATTGTGATGACAAGAATTCTGGAGCATTGTGATGACAATGGCCATGGAGCATTGTGATGACACGGTATGGAACATTGTGATGACAAGAATTCTGGAGCATTGTGATGACAAGGGCCACGGAGCATTGTGATGACACGGTCATGGAACATTGTGATGACAAGAATTCTGGAGCATTGTGATGACAAGGGCCATGGAGCATTGTGATGACACGGTCATGGAACATTGTGATGACAAGAATTCTGGAGCATTGTGCGGACAAGGGCCATGGAGCATTGTGATGACACAGTCATGGAACATTGTGATGAGAAGAATTCTGGAGCACTGTGCTGACAAGGGCCATGGAGCATTGTGATGATACGGTCATGGAACATTGTGATGACAAGAATTCTGGAGCATTGTGATGACAAGGGCCATGGAGCATTGTGATGACACGGTATGGAACATTGTGATGACAAGAATTCTGGAGCATTGTCATGACAAGGGCCATGGAGCATTGTGATGACACGGCCATGGAACATTGTGATGACAAGAATTCTGGAGCATTGTGATGACAATGGCCATGGAGCATTGTGATGACACGGTATGGAACATTGTGATGACAAGAATTCTGGAGCATTGTGATGACAAGGGCCATGGAGCATTGTGATGACAAGTGTCATGGGGCATTTTGATGACATTGGCATGGAGCATTATGATGACAAGGGTTCTGGAGCATTAGGATGACAAGGGCATGGAGCATTGTGATGACACGGTTATGGAACATTGTGATGACAAGAATTCTGGAGCATTGTGCTGACAAGGGCCATGGAGCATTGTGATGACACGGTCATGGAACATTGTGATGAGAAGCATTCTGGAGCATTGTCCTGACAAGGGCCATGGAGCATTGTGATGATACGGTCATGGAACATTGTGATGACAAGAATTCTGGAGCATTATGATGACATGGGTCATGGAACATTGTGATTAAAGGGGCCATGGAGCATTGTGAATTCAAATGCTACGGAGCTTTGAGATGACAGGTTTCATGGAGCACTGTGATGAATGGGATCTTGGATCATTGTGATGACAAGTGTCCTGGAACCTTGTGATGACACGGTTCATGGAGCATTTTGATGACAAGGACCATGGCGAATTGTGATGACATCTGTCATGGGGCATTGTGATGACAGTGGTCATCTAGATTTGCGATGAAAGGTATCATGGAGCACTGTGATGACAGGGGCCATGGAACATTGTGATGACAAAGGCCATGGAGCATTGTGATGACAAGTGTCATGGGGCATTTTGATGACATTGGCATGGAACATTATGATGACAAGAGTTCTGGAGCATTTTGATGACAAGGGCATGGAGCATTGTGATGAAAGAGATCATGGAGCAATATGATAACAGGGGCCATGGAGCATTGTGATGACAGGGGTATTGGAGCATTGTGATGGAAGTAGACATGGATCATTGTGATGACATGTGTCCTGGAACACTGTGATGACACGGTTCATCGAGTATTGTGATGACAAGGGTCATAGCGAATTGTGATGACAAGTGTCATGGGGCATTGTGTGACATTGATCATCTAGGAATTGTGATGAAAGGTATCATGGAGCACTGTGATGAAAATTGTCCTGGATTATTGTGATGACAGCAGTCATGGAGAATTGTGATGACAGGGATTATGCAGCATTGTGTTGACAAGGGTATGGACTATTGTGATGACAATAGCCATGGAGCAATGTGATGAAAGTATTCATGGAACATCGTGATGAAAAGTGCATGGGAGCATTGTGACGATAAAGGCCATGGAGTATTGTGATGACTAGTGTCATGGAGCATTTTAATGAAAGGTTTCATTGTGCACCATGATGACAAAGGGGATGGAGAATTGTGATGAAACTGGTCCTGGAGCATTGTGATAACAAAAGCCATGGAGCATTGTGATGACACGGTCATGGAACATTGTGATGAGAAGAATTCTGGAGCATTGTGATGACAAGGGCCATGGAGCATTGTGATGACACGGTCATGGAACATTGTGATGACAAGAATTCTGGAGCATTGTTATGACAAGGGCCATGGAGTATTGTGATGACACGGTCATGGAACATTGTGATGAGAAGAATTCTGGAGCATTGTGCTAACAAGGGCCATGGAGTATTGTGATGATACGGCCATGGAACATTGTGATGACAAGAATTCTGGAGCATTGTGATGACAATGGCCATGGAGCATTGTGATGACACGGTATGGAACATTGTGATGACAAGAATTCTGGAGGATTGTGATGACAAGGGCCATGGAGCATTGTGATGACACGGACATGGAACATTGTGATGACAGGAATTCTGGAGCATTGTGCTGAAATGGGCCATGGAGCATTGTGATGACACGGTCATGGAACAATGTGATGAGAAGAATTCCGGAGCATTGTGATGACAAGGGCCATGGAGCATTGTGATGACTCGGTCATGGAACATTGTGATGACAAGAATTCTGGAGCATTGTGCTGATGACGTCCATGGAGCATTGTGATGACACAGTCAAGGAACATTGCGATGAAAAAGATTTCTGGAGCATTGTGATGAAAGGGCATGGAGCATTGTGATTAAAGGTGACAAGGAACATTGCGATGATATGGGCAGAGAACTCTGTGATGACAGTGGTCATGGAGTATTGTGACAAAAAAATGTCATGGAACATTGTGTTGACAAGGGCCATGGAGCATTGTGATGACACAGTCATGGAACATTGTGATGAGAAAAATTCTGGAGCATTGTCATGACAAGGGCCATGGAGCATTGTGAAGACACGGCCATGGAACATTGTGATGACAAGAATTCTGTAGCATTGTGATGACAATGGCCATGGAGCATTGTGATGACACGGTATGGAACATTGTGATGACAAGAATTCTGTAGCATTGTGATGACAAGGGCCATGGAGCATTGAGATGACACGGTCATGGAACATTGTGATGAGAAGAATTCTGGAGCATTGTGCTGACAAGGGCCATGGAGCATTGTGATGACACGGCCATGGAACATTTTGATGACAAGAATTCTGGAGCATTATGATGACAAGGGCCATGGAGCATTTTGATGACACGGTCATGGAACATTTTGATGACAAGAATTCTGGAGCATTGTGATGACAAGGGCCATGGAGCATTGTGATGACACGGTCATGGTACATTGTGATGACAAGAATTCTGGAGCATTGTGATGACAAAGGCCATGGAGTATTGTGATGACACGGTCATGGAACATTGTAATGAGAAGAATTCTGGAGCATTGTCATGACAAGGGCCATGGAGCATTGTGATGACACGGCCATGGAACATTGTGATGACAAGAATTCTGGAGCATTGTGATGACAATGGCCATGGAGCATTGTGATGACACGGTATGGAACATTGTGATGACAAGAATTCTGGAGCATTGTGATGACAAGGGCCACGGAGCATTGTGATGACACGGTCATGGAACATTGTGATGACAAGAATTCTGGAGCATTGTGATGACAAGGGCCATGGAGCATTGTGATGACACGGTCATGGAACATTGTGATGACAAGAATTCTGGAGCATTGTGCGGACAAGGGCCATGGAGCATTGTGATGACACGGTCATGGAACATTGTGATGAGAAGCATTCTGGAGCATTGTCCTGACAAGGGCCATGGAGCATTGTGATGATACGGTCATGGAACATTGTGATGACAAGAATTCTGGAGCATTATGATGACATGGGTCATGGAACATTGTGATTAAAGGGGCCATGGAGCATTGTGAATTCAAATGCTACGGAGCTTTGAGATGACAGGTTTCATGGAGCACTGTGATGAATGGGATCTTGGATCATTGTGATGACAAGTGTCCTGGAACCTTGTGATGACACGGTTCATGGAGCATTGTGATGACAAGGACCATGGCGAATTGTGATGACATCTGTCATGGGGCATTGTGATGACAGTGGTCATCTAGATTTGCGATGAAAGGTATCATGGAGCACTGTGATGACAGGGGCCATGGAACATTGTGATGACAAAGGCCATGGAGCATTGTGATGACAAGTGTCATGGGGCATTTTGATGACATTGGCATGGAACATTATGATGACAAGAGTTCTGGAGCATTTTGATGACAAGGGCATGGAGCATTGTGATGAAAGAGATCATGGAGCAATATGATAACAGGGGCCATGGAGCATTGTGATGACAGGGGTATTGGAGCATTGTGATGGAAGTAGTCATGGATCATTGTGATGACATGTGTCCTGGAACACTGTGATGACACGGTTCATCGAGTATTGTGATGACAAGGGTCATAGCGAATTGTGATGACAAGTGTCATGGGGCATTGTGTGACATTGATCATCTAGGAATTGTGATGAAAGGTATCATGGAGCACTGTGATGAAAATTGTCCTGGATTATTGTGATGACAGCAGTCATGGAGAATTGTGATGACAGGGATTATGCAGCATTGTGTTGACAAGGGTATGGACTATTGTGATGACAATAGCCATGGAGCAATGTGATGAAAGTATTCATGGAACATCGTGATGAAAAGTGCATGGGAGCATTGTGACGATAAAGGCCATGGAGTATTGTTATGACTAGTGTCATGGAGCATTTTAATGAAAGGTTTCATTGTGCACCATGATGACAAAGGGGATGGAGAATTGTGATGAAACTGGTCCTGGAGCATTGTGATAACAAAAGCCATGGAGCATTGTGATGACACGGTCATGGAACATTGTGATGAGAAGAATTCTGGAGCATTGTGATGACAAGGGCCATGGAGCATTGTGATGACACGGTCATGGAACATTGTGATGACAAGAATTCTGGAGCATTGTTATGACAAGGGCCATGGAGTATTGTGATGACACGGTCATGGAACATTGTGATGAGAAGAATTCTGGAGCATTGTGCTAACAAGGGCCATGGAGTATTGTGATGATACGGCCATGGAACATTGTGATGACAAGAATTCTGGAGCATTGTGATGACAATGGCCATGGAGCATTGTGATGACACGGTATGGAACATTGTGATGACAAGAATTCTGGAGGATTGTGATGACAAGGGCCATGGAGCATTGTGATGACACGGACATGGAACATTGTGATGACAGGAATTCTGGAGCATTGTGCTGAAATGGGCCATGGAGCATTGTGATGACACGGTCATGGAACAATGTGATGAGAAGAATTCCGGAGCATTGTGATGACAAGGGCCATGGAGCATTGTGATGACTCGGTCATGGAACATTGTGATGACAAGAATTCTGGAGCATTGTGCTGATGACGGCCATGGAGCATTGTGATGACACAGTCAAGGAACATTGCGATGAAAAAGATTTCTGGAGCATTGTGATGAAAGGGCATGGAGCATTGTGATTAAAGGTGACAAGGAACATTGCGATGATATGGGCAGAGAACTCTGTGATGACAGTGGTCATGGAGTATTGTGACAAAAAAATGTCATGGAACATTGTGTTGACAAGGGCCATGGAGCATTGTGATGACACAGTCATGGAACATTGTGATGAGAAAAATTCTGGAGCATTGTCATGACAAGGGCCATGGAGCATTGTGAAGACACGGCCATGGAACATTGTGATGACAAGAATTCTGTAGCATTGTGATGACAATGGCCATGGAGCATTGTGATGACACGGTATGGAACATTGTGATGACAAGAATTCTGTAGCATTGTGATGACAAGGGCCATGGAGCATTGAGATGACACGGTCATGGAACATTGTGATGAGAAGAATTCTGGAGCATTGTGCTGACAAGGGCCATGGAGCATTGTGATGACACGGCCATGGAACATTTTGATGACAAGAATTCTGGAGCATTATGATGACAAGGGCCATGGAGCATTTTGATGACACGGTCATGGAACATTTTGATGACAAGAATTCTGGAGCATTGTGATGACAAGGGCCATGGAGCATTGTGATGACACGGTCATGGTACATTGTGATGACAAGAATTCTGGAGCATTGTGATGACAAAGGCCATGGAGTATTGTGATGACACGGTCATGGAACATTGTAATGAGAAGAATTCTGGAGCATTGTCATGACAAGGGCCATGGAGCATTGTGATGACACGGCCATGGAACATTGTGATGACAAGAATTCTGGAGCATTGTGATGACAATGGCCATGGAGCATTGTGATGACACGGTATGGAACATTGTGATGACAAGAATTCTGGAGCATTGTGATGACAAGGGCCACGGAGCATTGTGATGACACGGTCATGGAACATTGTGATGACAAGGATTCTGGAGCATTGTGATGACAAGGGCCATGGAGCATTGTGATGACACGGTCATGGAACATTGTGATGACAAGAATTCTGGAGCATTGTGCGGACAAGGGCCATGGAGCATTGTGATGACACAGTCATGGAACATTGTGATGAGAAGAATTCTGGAGCACTGTGCTGACAAGGGCCATGGAGCATTGTGATGATATGGTCATGGAACATTGTGATGACAAGAATTCTGGAGCATTGTGATGACAAGGGCCATGGAGCATTGTGATGACACGGTATGGAACATTGTGATGACAAGAATTCTGGAGCATTGTCATGACAAGGGCCATGGAGCATTGTGATGACACGGCCATGGAACATTGTGATGACAAGAATTCTGGAGCATTGTGATGACAATGGCCATGGAGCATTGTGATGACACGGTATGGAACATTGTGATGACAAGAATTCTGGAGCATTGTGATGACAAGGGCCATGGAGCATTGTGATGACAAGTGTCATGGGGCATTTTGATGACATTGGCATGGAGCATTATGATGACAAGGGTTCTGGAGCATTAGGATGACAAGGGCATGGAGCATTGTGATGACACGGTTATGGAACATTGTGATGACAAGAATTCTGGAGCATTGTGCTGACAAGGGCCATGGAGCATTGTGATGACACGGTCATGGAACATTGTGATGAGAAGCATTCTGGAGCATTGTCCTGACAAGGGCCATGGAGCATTGTGATGATACGGTCATGGAACATTGTGATGACAAGAATTCTGGAGCATTATGATGACATGGGTCATGGAACATTGTGATTAAAGGGGCCATGGAGCATTGTGAATTCAAATGCTACGGAGCTTTGAGATGACAGGTTTCATGGAGCACTGTGATGAATGGGATCTTGGATCATTGTGATGACAAGTGTCCTGGAACCTTGTGATGACACGGTTAATGGAGCATTGTGATGACAAGGACCATGGCGAATTGTGATGACATCTGTCATGGGGCATTGTGATGACAGTGGTCATCTAGATTTGCGATGAAAGGTATCATGGAGCACTGTGATGACAGGGGCCATGGAACATTGTGATGACAAAGGCCATGGAGCATTGTGATGACAAGTGTCATGGGGCATTTTGATGACATTGGCATGGAACATTATGATGACAAGAGTTCTGGAGCATTTTGATGACAAGGGCATGGAGCATTGTGATGACAGGGCCCACGGAGCTTTGTGATGAAAAGGGCAGGGTACATTGTGATGACAGTGTTCATGGAGCATTGTGATGAAAGGGGCCATGGAGCATTGAGATGAGAGCCGTTATGAGGCATGGTGATGACAGTGGTCATGGAGCATTCTGATGAAAGAGATCATGGAGCAATATGATAACAGGGGCCATGGAGCATTGTGATGACAGGGGTATTGGAGCATTGTGATGGAAGTAGACATGGATCATTGTGATGACATGTGTCCTGGAACACTGTGATGACACGGTTCATCGAGTATTGTGATGACAAGGGTCATAGCGAATTGTGATGACAAGTGTCATGGGGCATTGTGTGACATTGATCATCTAGGAATTGTGATGAAAGGTATCATGGAGCACTGTGATGAAAATTGTCCTGGATTATTGTGATGACAGCAGTCATGGAGAATTGTGATGACAGGGATTATGCAGCATTGTGTTGACAAGGGTATGGACTATTGTGATGACAATAGCCATGGAGCAATGTGATGAAAGTATTCATGGATCATCGTGATGAAAAGTGCATGGGAGCATTGTGACGATAAAGGCCATGGAGTATTGTGATGACTAGTGTCATGGAGCATTTTAATGAAAGGTTTCATTGTGCACCATGATGACAAAGGGGATGGAGAATTGTGATGAAACTGGTCCTGGAGCATTGTGATAACAAAAGCCATGGAGCATTGTGATGACACGGTCATGGAACATTGTGATGAGAAGAATTCTGGAGCATTGTGATGACAAGGGCCATGGAGCATTGTGATGACACGGTCATGGAACATTGTGATGACAAGAATTCTGGAGCATTGTTATGACAAGGGCCATGGAGTATTGTGATGACACGGTCATGGAACATTGTGATGAGAAGAATTCTGGAGCATTGTGCTGACAATGGCCATGGAGCATTGTGATGATACGGTCATAGAACATTGTGATGACAAGAATTCTGGAGCATTGTGATGACAATGGCCATGGAGCATTGTGATGACACGGTATGGAACATTGTGATGACAAGAATTCGGGAGCATTGTGATGACAAGGGCCATGGAGCATTGTGATGACACGGTCATGGAACATTGTGATGACAGCAATTCTGGAGCATTGTGCTGAAAAGGGCCATGGAGCATTGTGATGACATGGTTATGGAACAATGTGATGAGAAGAATTCCGGAGCATTGTGATGACAAAGGCCATGGAGTATTGTGATGACACGGTCATGGAACATTGTGATGACAAGAATTCTGGACCATTGTGCTGACAAGGGCCATGGAGCATTGTGATGACACGGTCATGGAACATTGTGATGACAAGAATTCTGGACCATTGTGATTAAAGGGCATGGAGCATTGTGATTAAAGGTGACAAGGAACATTTTGATGATATGGGCAGAGAACTCTGTGATGACTGTGGTCATGGAATATTGTGACAAAAGTTGTCATGGAACATTGTGCTGACAAGGGCCATGGAGCATTGTGATGCCACGGTCATGGAACATTGTGATGACAAGAATTCTGGAGCATTGTCATGACAAGGGCCATGGAGCATTGTGATGACACGGTCATGGAACATTGTGATGAGAAGAATTCTGGAGCATTGTGCTGACAAGGGCCATGGAGCATTGTGATGACATGGCCATGGAACATTTTGATGACAAGAATTCTGGAGCATTGTTATGACAAGGTCCATGGAGCATTGTGATGACACGGTCATGGAATATTGTGATGACAGGATTTCTGGAGCATTGTGCTGAAAAGGGCCATGGAGCATTGTGATGACACGGTCATGGAAGATTGTGATGAGAAGAATTCTGGAGCATTGTGCTGACAAGGGCCATGGAGCATTGTGATGACACGGCCATGGAACATTTTGATGACAAGAATTCTGGAGCATTGTGATGACAAGGGCCATGGAGCATTGTGATGACACGGTATGGAACATTGTGATGACAAGAATTCTGGAGCATTGTGATGACAAGGGCCATGGAGCATTGTGATGACAAGTGTCATGGGGCATTTTGATGACATTGGCATGGAGCATTATGATGACAAGGGTTCTGGAGCATTAGGATGACAAGGGCATGGAGCATTGTGATGACACGGTTATGGAACATTGTGATGACAAGAATTCTGGAGCATTGTGCTGACAAGGGCCATGGAGCATTGTGATGACACGGTCATGGAACATTGTGATGAGAAGCATTCTGGAGCATTGTCCTGACAAGGGCCATGGAGCATTGTGATGATACGGTCATGGAACATTGTGATGACAAGAATTCTGGAGCATTATGATGACATGGGTCATGGAACATTGTGATTAAAGGGGCCATGGAGCATTGTGAATTCAAATGCTACGGAGCTTTGAGATGACAGGTTTCATGGAGCACTGTGATGAATGGGATCTTGGATCATTGTGATGACAAGTGTCCTGGAACCTTGTGATGACACGGTTCATGGAGCTTTGTGATGACAAGGACCATGGCGAATTGTGATGACATCTGTCATGGGGCATTGTGATGACAGTGGTCATCTAGATTTGCGATGAAAGGTATCATGGAGCACTGTGATGACAGGGGCCATGGAACATTGTGATGACAAAGGCCATGGAGCATTGTGATGACAAGTGTCATGGGGCATTTTGATGACATTGGCATGGAACATTATGATGACAAGAGTTCTGGAGCATTTTGATGACAAGGGCATGGAGCATTGTGATGACAGGGCCCACGGAGCTTTGTGATGAAAAGGGCAGGGTACATTGTGATGACAGGGTTCATGGAGCATTGTGATGAAAGGGGCCATAGAGCATTGAGATGGGAGCCGTTATGAGGCATGGTGATGACAGTGGTCATGGAGCATTGTGATGAAAGAGATCATGGAGCAATATGATAACAGGGGCCATGGAGCATTGTGATGACAGGGGTATTGGAGCATTGTGATGGAAGTAGACATGGATCATTGTGATGACATCTGTCCTGGAACACTGTGATGACACGGTTCATCGAGTATTGTGATGACAAGGGTCATAGCAAATTGTGATGACAAGTGTCATGGGGCATTGTGATGACATTGATCATCTAGGAATTGTGATGAAAGGTATCATGGAGCACTGTGATGACTGGGGGCATGAAGCACTGTGATGAAAATTGTCCTGGATTATTGTGATGACAGCAGTCATGGAGAATTGTGATGACAGGGATTATGCAGCATTGTGTTGACAAGGGTATGGACTATTGTGATGACAATGGTCATGGAGCAATGTGATGAAAGTATTCATGGAACATCGTGATGAAAAGTGCATGGGAGCATTGTGACGATAAAGGCCATGGAGTATTGTGATGACTAGTGTCATGGAGCATTTTAATGAAAGGTTTCATTGTGCACCATGATGACAAAGGGGATGGAGAATTGTGATGAAACTGGTCCTGGAGCATTGTGATAACAAAAGCCATGGAGCATTGTGATGACAGGCATCATGGAGCATTGTGAAGAAAGGGGCCATGGGGTATTGTAATGACACTAGAGAAATATGATGAAAAAGGTCAGCGAGCATAGTGATTAAAGTGGTCATTGAGAATTGTGATGAAAAGCGACATAGAGCATTGTGATGACAAAGGTCATGGAGAACTGTGATGACCAGGGTCATGGAGCATTGTGATGACACGGTCATGGAATATTGTGATGACAAGAATTCTGGAGCATTGTGATGAGAATGGCCATGGAGTATTGTGATGACACGGTCATGGAACATTGTGATGAGAAGAATTCTGGAGCATTGTCATGACAAGGGCCATGGAGCATTGTGATGACACGGCCATGGAACATTGTGATGACAAGAATTCTGGAGCATTGTGATGACAATGGCCATGGAGCATTGTGATGACACGGTATGGAACATTGTGATGACAAGAATTCTGGAGCATTGTTATGACAAGGGCCATGGAGCATTGTGATGACACGGTCATGGAACATTTTGATGACAGGAATTCTGGAGCATTGTGCTGAAAAGGGCCATGGAGCATTGTGATGACCTGGTTATGGAACAATGTGATGAGAAGAATTCCGGAGCATTGTGCTGACAAGGGCCATGGAGCATTGTGATGACACGGCCATGGAACATTGTGATGACAAGGGCCATGGAGCATTGTGATGACACGGTCATGGAACATTGTGATGAGAAGAATTCTGGAGCATTGTGCTGACAATGGCCATGGAGCATTGTGATGATACGGTCATAGAACATTGTGATGACAAGAATTCTGGAGCATTGTGATGACAAGGGCCATGGAGCATTGTGATGACACGGTCATGGAACATTGTGATGACAGGAATTCTGGAGCATTGTGCTGAAAAGGGCCATGGAGCATTGTGATGACATGGTTATGGAACAATGTGATGAGAAGAATACCGGAGCATTGTGATGACAAGGGCCATGGTGCATTGTGATGACACGGTCATGGAACATTGTGATGACAAGAATTCTGGACCATTGTGCTGACAAGGGCCATGGAGCATTGTGATGACACGGTCATGGAACATTGTGATGACAAGAATTCTGGACCATTGTGATGACAAGGGCCATGGAGCATTGTGATGACACGATCATGGAATATTGTGATGAGAAGAATTCTGGAGCATTGTGATTAAAGGGCATGGAGCATTGTGATTAAAGGTGACAAGGAACATTTTGATGATATGGGCAGAGAACTCTGTGATGACTGTGGTCATGGAATATTGTGACAAAAGTTGTCATGGAACATTGTGCTGACAAGGGCCATGGAGCATTGTGATGCCACGGTCATGGAACATTGTGATGACAAGAATTCTGGAGCATTGTCATGACAAGGGCCATGGAGCATTGTGATGACACGGTCATGGAACATTGTGATGAGAAGAATTCTGGAGCATTGTGCTGACAAGGGCCATGGAGCATTGTGATGACACGGCCATGGAACATTTTGATGACAAGAATTCTGGAGCATTGTGATGAGAAGGGCCATGGAGCATTGTGATGACACGGTCATGGAATATTGTGATGACAGGATTTCTGGAGCATTGTGCTGAAAAAGGCCATGGAGCATTGTGATGACACGGTCATGGAACATTGTGATGAGAAGAATTCTGGAGCATTGTGCAGACAAGGGCCATGGAGCATTGTGATGACATGGCCATGGAACATTGTGATGACAAGAATTCTGGAGCATTGTGATGACAAGGGCCATGGAGCATTGTGATGACACGGTCACGGTACATTGTGATGACAAGAATTCTGGAGCATTGTGATGACAAAGGCCATGGAGTATTGTGATGACACGGTCATGGAACATTGTAATGAGAATAATTCTGGAGCATTGTCATGACAAGGGCCATGGAGCATTGTGAAGACACGGCCATGGAACATTGTGATGACAAGAATTCTGGAGCATTGTGATGACAATGGCCATGGAGCATTGTGATGACACGGTATGGAACATTGTGATGACAAGAATTCTGGAGCATTGTGATGACAAGGGCCATGGAGCATTGTGATGACACGGTCATGGAACATTGTGATGACAAGAATTCTGGAGCATTGTGATGACAAGGGCCATGGAGCATTGTGATGACACGGTCATGGAACATTGTGATGACAAGAATTCTGGAGCATTGTGCCGACAAGGGCCATGGAGCATTGTGATGACACAGTCATGGAACATTGTTATGAGAAGAATTCTGGAGCATTGTGCTGACAAGGGCCATGGAGCATTGTGATGACCTGGTTATGGAACAATGTGATGAGAAGAATTCCGGAGCATTGTGCTGACAAGGTCCATGGAGCATTGTGATGACACGGCCATGGAACATTGTGATGACAAGGGCCATGGAGCATTGTGATGACACGGTCATGGAACATTGTGATGAGAAGAATTCTGGAGCATTGTGCTGACAATGGCCATGGAGCATTGTGATGATACGGTCATAGAACATTGTGATGACAAGAATTCTGGAGCATTGTGATGACAAGGTCCATGGAGCATTGTGATGACACGGTATGGAACATTGTGATGACAAGAATTCGGGAGCATTGTGATGACAAGGGCCATGGAGCATTGTGATGACACGGTCATGGAACATTGTGATGACAGGAATTCTGGAGCATTGTGCTGAAAAGGGCCATGGAGCATTGTGATGACATGGTTATGGAACAATGTGATGAGAAGAATTCCGGAGCATTGTGATGACAAAGGCCATGGAGTATTGTGATGACACGGTCATGGAACATTGTGATGACAAGAATTCTGGACCATTGTGCTGACAAGGGCCATGGAGCATTGTGATGACACGGTCATGGAACATTGTGATGACAAGAATTCTGGACCATTGTGATTAAAGGGCATGGAGCATTGTGATTAAAGGTGACAAGGAACATTTTGATGATATGGGCAGAGAACTCTGTGATGACTGTGGTCATGGAATATTGTGACAAAACTTGTCATGGAACATTGTGCTGACAAGGGCCATGGAGCATTGTGATGCCACGGTCATGGAACATTGTGATGACAAGAATTCTGGAGCATTGTCATGACAAGGGCCATGGAGCATTGTGATGACACGGTCATGGAACATTGTGATGAGAAGAATTCTGGAGCATTGTGCTGAAAAGGGCCATGGAGCATTGTGATGACACGGTCATGGAAGATTGTGATGAGAAGAATTCTGGAGCATTGTGCTGACAAGGGCCATGGAGCATTGTGATGACACGGCCATGGAACATTTTGATGACAAGAATTCTGGAGCATTGTGATGACAAGGGCCATGGAGCATTGTGATGACACGGTCATGGTACATTGTGATGACAAGAATTCTGGAGCATTGTGATGACAAAGGCCATGGAGTATTGTGATGACACGGTCATGGAACATTGTAATGAGAAGAATTCTGGAGCATTGTCATGACAAGGCCATGGAGCATTGTGATGACACGGCCATGGAACATTGTGATGACAAGAATTCTGGAGCATTGTGATGACAATGGCCATGGAGCATTGTGATGACACGGTATGGAACATTGTGATGACAAGAATTCTGGAGCATTGTGATGACAAGGGCCACGGAGCATTGTGATGACACGGTCATGGAACATTGTGATGACAAGAATTCTGGAGCATTGTGATGACAAGGGCCATGGAGCATTGTGATGACACGGTCATGGAACATTGTGATGACAAGAATTCTGGAGCATTGTGCGGACAAGGGCCATGGAGCATTGTGATGACACAGTCATGGAACATTGTGATGAGAAGAATTCTGGAGCATTGTGATGACAAGGGCCATGGAGCATTGTGATGACACGGTATGGAACATTGTGATGACAAGAATTCTGGAGCATTGTGATGACAAGGGCCATGGAGCATTGTGATGACAAGTGTCATGGGGCATTTTGATGACATTGGCATGGAGCATTATGATGACAAGGGTTCTGGAGCATTAGGATGACAAGGGCATGGAGCATTGTGATGACACGGTTATGGAACATTGTGATGACAAGAATTCTGGAGCATTGTGCTGACAAGGGCCATGGAGCATTGTGATGACACGGTCATGGAACATTGTGATGAGAAGCATTCTGGAGCATTGTCCTGACAAGCGCCATGGAGCATTGTGATGATACGGTCATGGAACATTGTGATGACAAGAATTCTGGAGCATTATGATGACATGGGTCATGGAACATTGTGATTAAAGGGGCCATGGAGCATTGTGAATTCAAATGCTACGGAGCTTTGAGATGACAGGTTTCATGGAGCACTGTGATGAATGGGATCTTGGATCATTGTGATGACAAGTGTCCTGGAACCTTGTGATGACACGGTTCATGGAGCTTTGTGATGACAAGGACCATGGCGAATTGTGATGACATCTGTCATGGGGCATTGTGATGACAGTGGTCATCTAGATTTGCGATGAAAGGTATCATGGAGCACTGTGATGACAGGGGCCATGGAACATTGTGATGACAAAGGCCATGGAGCATTGTGATGACAAGTGTCATGGGGCATTTTGATGACATTGGCATGGAACATTATGATGACAAGAGTTCTGGAGCATTTTGATGACAAGGGCATGGAGCATTGTGATGACAGGGCCCACGGAGCTTTGTGATGAAAAGGGCAGGGTACATTGTGATGACAGGGTTCATGGAGCATTGTGATGAAAGGGGCCATAGAGCATTGAGATGGGAGCCGTTATGAGGCATGGTGATGACAGTGGTCATGGAGCATTGTGATGAAAGTGATCATGGAGCAATATGATAACAGGGGCCATGGAGCATTGTGATGACAGGGGTATTGGAGCATTGTGATGGAAGTAGACATGGATCATTGTGATGACATCTGTCCTGGAACACTGTGATGACACGGTTCATCGAGTATTGTGATGACAAGGGTCATAGCAAATTGTGATGACAAGTGTCATGGGGCATTGTGATGACATTGATCATCTAGGAATTGTGATGAAAGGTATCATGGAGCACTGTGATGACTGGGGGCATGAAGCACTGTGATGAAAATTGTCCTGGATTATTGTGATGACAGCAGTCATGGAGAATTGTGATGACAGGGATTATGCAGCATTGTGTTGACAAGGGTATGGACTATTGTGATGACAATGGTCATGGAGCAATGTGATGAAAGTATTCATGGAACATCGTGATGAAAAGTGCATGGGAGCATTGTGACGATAAAGGCCATGGAGTATTGTGATGACTAGTGTCATGGAGCATTTTAATGAAAGGTTTCATTGTGCACCATGATGACAAAGGGGATGGAGAATTGTGATGAAACTGGTCCTGGAGCATTGTGATAACAAAAGCCATGGAGCATTGTGATGACAGGCATCATGGAGCATTGTGAAGAAAGGGGCCATGGGGTATTGTAATGACACTAGAGAAATATGATGAAAAAGGTCAGCGAGCATAGTGATTAAAGTGGTCATTGAGAATTGTGATGAAAAGCGACATAGAGCATTGTGATGACAAAGGTCATGGAGAACTATGATGACCAGGGTCATGGAGCATTGTGATGACACGGTCATGGAATATTGTGATGACAAGAATTCTGGAGCATTGTGATGAGAATGGCCATGGAGTATTGTGATGACACGGTCATGGAACATTGTGATGAGAAGAATTCTGGAGCATTGTCATGACAAGGGCCATGGAGCATTGTGATGACACGGCCATGGAACATTGTGATGACAAGAATTCTGGAGCATTGTGATGACAATGGCCATGGAGCATTGTGATGACACGGTATGGAACATTGTGATGACAAGAATTCTGGAGCATTGTTATGACAAGGGCCATGGAGCATTGTGATGACACGGTCATGGAACATTTTGATGACAGGAATTCTGGAGCATTGTGCTGAAAAGGGCCATGGAGCATTGTGATGACCTGGTTATGGAACAATGTGATGAGAAGAATTCCGGAGCATTGTGCTGACAAGGGCCATGGAGCATTGTGATGACACGGCCATGGAACATTGTGATGACAAGGGCCATGGAGCATTGTGATGACATGGTCATGGAACATTGTGATGAGAAGAATTCTGGAGCATTGTGCTGACAATGGCCATGGAGCATTGTGATGATACGGTCATAGAACATTGTGATGACAAGAATTCTGGAGCATTGTGATGACAAGGGCCATGGAGCATTGTGATGACATGGTATGGAACATTGTGATGACAAGAATTCGGGAGCATTGTGATGACAAGGGCCATGGAGCATTGTGATGACACGGTCATGGAACATTGTGATGACAGGAATTCTGGAGCATTGTGCTGAAAAGGGCCATGGAGCATTGTGATGACATGGTTATGGAACAATGTGATGAGAAGAATTCCGGAGCATTGTGATGACAAGGGCCATGGTGCATTGTGATGACACGGTCATGGAACATTGTGATGACAAGAATTCTGGACCATTGTGCTGACAAGGGCCATGGAGCATTGTGATGACACGGTCATGGAACATTGTGATGACAAGAATTCTGGACCATTGTGATGACAAGGGCCATGGAGCATTGTGATGACACGATCATGGAATATTGTGATGAGAAGAATTCTGGAGCATTGTGATTAAAGGGCATGGAGCATTGTGATTAAAGGTGACAAGGAACATTTTGATGATATGTGCAGAGAACTCTGTGATGACTGTGGTCATGGAATATTGTGACAAAAGTTGTCATGGAACATTGTGCTGACAAGGGCCATGGAGCATTGTGATGACCTGGTTATGGAACAATGTGATGAGAAGAATTCCGGAGCATTGTGCTGACAAGGGCCATGGAGCATTGTGATGACACGGCCATGGAACATTGTGATGACAAGAATTCTGGAGCATTGTCATGACAAGGGCCATGGAGCATTGTGATGACACGGTCATGGAACATTGTGATGACAAGAATTCTGGAGCATTGTCATGACAAGGGCCATGGAGCATTGTGATGACACGGTCATGGAACATTGTGATGAGAAGAATTCTGGAGCATTGTGCTGACAAGGGCCATGGAGCATTGTGATGACACGGCCATGGAACATTTTGATGACAAGAATTCTTGAGCATTGTGATGAGAAGGGCCATGGAGCATTGTGATGACACGGTCATGGAACATTGTGATGAGAAGAATTCTGGAGCATTGTGCTGACAATGGCCATGGAGCATTGTGATGATACGGTCATAGAACATTGTGATGACAAGAATTCTGGAGCATTGTGATGACAAGGTCCATGGAGCATTGTGATGACACGGTATGGAACATTGTGATGACAAGAATTCGGGAGCATTGTGATGACAAGGGCCATGGAGCATTGTGATGACACGGTCATGGAACATTGTGATGACAGGAATTCTGGAGCATTGTGCTGAAAAGGGCCATGGAGCATTGTGATGACATGGTTATGGAACAATGTGATGAGAAGAATTCCGGAGCATTGTGATGACAAAGGCCATGGAGTATTGTGATGACACGGTCATGGAACATTGTGATGACAAGAATTCTGGACCATTGTGCTGACAAGGGCCATGGAGCATTGTGATGACACGGTCATGGAACATTGTGATGACAACAATTCTGGACCATTGTGATTAAAGGGCATGGAGCATTGTGATTAAAGGTGACAAGGAACATTTTGATGATATGGGCAGAGAACTCTGTGATGACTGTGGTCATGGAATATTGTGACAAAACTTGTCATGGAACATTGTGCTGACAAGGGCCATGGAGCATTGTGATGCCACGGTCATGGAACATTGTGATGACAAGAATTCTGGAGCATTGTCATGACAAGGGCCATGGAGCATTGTGATGACACGGTCATGGAACATTGTGATGAGAAGAATTCTGGAGCATTGTGCTGAAAAGGGCCATGGAGCATTGTGATGACACGGCCATGGAACATTGTGATGACAAGAATTCTGGAGCATTGTGATGACAATGGCCATGGAGCATTGTGATGACACGGTATGGAACATTGTGATGACAAGAATTCTGGAGCATTGTTATGACAAGGGCCATGGAGCATTGTGATGACACGGTCATGGAACATTTTGATGACAGGAATTCTGGAGCATTGTGCTGAAAAGGGCCATGGAGCATTGTGATGACCTGGTTATGGAACAATGTGATGAGAAGAATTCCGGAGCATTGTGCTGACAAGGGCCATGGAGCATTGTGATGACACGGCCATGGAACATTGTGATGACAAGGGCCATGGAGCATTGTGATGACACGGTCATGGAACATTGTGATGAGAAGAATTCTGGAGCATTGTGCTGACAATGGCCATGGAGCATTGTGATGATACGGTCATAGAACATTGTGATGACAAGAATTCTGGAGCATTGTGATGACAAGGGCCATGGAGCATTGTGATGACATGGTATGGAACATTGTGATGACAAGAATTCGGGAGCATTGTGATGACAAGGGCCATGGAGCATTGTGATGACACGGTCATGGAACATTGTGATGACAGGAATTCTGGAGCATTGTGCTGAAAAGGGCCATGGAGCATTGTGATGACATGGTTATGGAACAATGTGATGAGAAGAATTCCGGAGCATTGTGATGACAAGGGCCATGGTGCATTGTGATGACACGGTCATGGAACATTGTGATGACAAGTATTCTGGACCATTGTGCTGACAAGGGCCATGGAGCATTGTGATGACACGGTCATGGAACATTGTGATGACAAGAATTCTGGACCATTGTGATGACAAGGGCCATGGAGCATTGTGATGACACGATCATGGAATATTGTGATGAGAAGAATTCTGGAGCATTGTGATTAAAGGGCATGGAGCATTGTGATTAAAGGTGACAAGGAACATTTTGATGATATGGGCAGAGAACTCTGTGATGACTGTGGTCATGGAATATTGTGACAAAAGTTGTCATGGAACATTGTGCTGACAAGGGCCATGGAGCATTGTGATGCCACGGTCATGGAACATTGTGATGACAAGAATTCTGGAGCATTGTCATGACAAGGGCCATGGAGCATTGTGATGACACGGTCATGGAACATTGTGATGAGAAGAATTCTGGAGCATTGTGCTGACAAGGGCCATGGAGCATTGTGATGACACGGCCATGGAACATTTTGATGACAAGAATTCTTGAGCATTGTGATGAGAAGGGCCATGGAGCATTGTGATGACACGGTCATGGAATATTGTGATGACAGGATTTCTGGAGCATTGTGCTGAAAAAGGCCATGGAGCATTGTGATGACACGGTCATGGAACATTGTGATGAGAAGAATTCTGGAGCATTGTGCAGACAAGGGCCATGGAGCATTGTGATGACATGGCCATGGAACATTGTGATGACAAGAATTCTGGAGCATTGTGATGACAAGGGCCATGGAGCATTGTGATGACACGGTCACGGTACATTGTGATGACAAGAATTCTGGAGCATTGTGATGACAAAGGCCATGGAGTATTGTGATGACACGGTCATGGAACATTGTAATGAGAATAATTCTGGAGCATTGTCATGACAAGGGCCATGGAGCATTGTGAAGACACGGCCATGGAACATTGTGATGACAAGAATTCTGGAGCATTGTGATGACAATGGCCATGGAGCATTGTGATGACACGGTATGGAACATTGTGATGACAAGAATTCTGGAGCATTGTGATGACAAGGGCCATGGAGCATTGTGATGACACGGTCATGGAACATTGTGATGACAAGAATTCTGGAGCATTGTGATGACAAGGGCCATGGAGCATTGTGATGACACGGTCATGGAACATTGTGATGACAAGAATTCTGGAGCATTGTGCGGACAAGGGCCATGGAGCATTGTGATGACACAGTCATGGAACATTGTTATGAGAAGAATTCTGGAGCATTGTGCTGACAAGGGCCATGGAGCATTGTGATGACCTGGTTATGGAACAATGTGATGAGAAGAATTCCGGAGCATTGTGCTGACAAGGTCCATGGAGCATTGTGATGACACGGCCATGGAACATTGTGATGACAAGGGCCATGGAGCATTGTGATGACACGGTCATGGAACATTGTGATGAGAAGAATTCTGGAGCATTGTGCTGACAATGGCCATGGAGCATTGTGATGATACGGTCATAGAACATTGTGATGACAAGAATTCTGGAGCATTGTGATGACAAGGTCCATGGAGCATTGTGATGACACGGTATGGAACATTGTGATGACAAGAATTCGGGAGCATTGTGATGACAAGGGCCATGGAGCATTGTGATGACACGGTCATGGAACATTGTGATGACAGGAATTCTGGAGCATTGTGCTGAAAAGGGCCATGGAGCATTGTGATGACATGGTTATGGAACAATGTGATGAGAAGAATTCCGGAGCATTGTGATGACAAAGGCCATGGAGTATTGTGATGACACGGTCATGGAACATTGTGATGACAAGAATTCTGGACCATTGTGCTGACAAGGGCCATGGAGCATTGTGATGACACGGTCATGGAACATTGTGATGACAAGAATTCTGGACCATTGTGATTAAAGGGCATGGAGCATTGTGATTAAAGGTGACAAGGAACATTTTGATGATATGGGCAGAGAACTCTGTGATGACTGTGGTCATGGAATATTGTGACAAAACTTGTCATGGAACATTGTGCTGACAAGGGCCATGGAGCATTGTGATGCCACGGTCATGGAACATTGTGATGACAAGAATTCTGGAGCATTGTCATGACAAGGGCCATGGAGCATTGTGATGACACGGTCATGGAACATTGTGATGAGAAGAATTCTGGAGCATTGTGCTGAAAAGGGCCATGGAGCATTGTGATGACACGGTCATGGAAGATTGTGATGAGAAGAATTCTGGAGCATTGTGCTGACAAGGGCCATGGAGCATTGTGATGACACGGCCATGGAACATTTTGATGACAAGAATTCTGGAGCATTGTGATGACAAGGGCCATGGAGCATTGTGATGACACGGTCATGGTACATTGTGATGACAAGAATTCTGGAGCATTGTGATGACAAAGGCCATGGAGTATTGTGATGACACGGTCATGGAACATTGTAATGAGAAGAATTCTGGAGCATTGTCATGACAAGGCCATGGAGCATTGTGATGACACGGCCATGGAACATTGTGATGACAAGAATTCTGGAGCATTGTGATGACAATGGCCATGGAGCATTGTGATGACACGGTATGGAACATTGTGATGACAAGAATTCTGGAGCATTGTGATGACAAGGGCCACGGAGCATTGTGATGACACGGTCATGGAACATTGTGATGACAAGAATTCTGGAGCATTGTGATGACAAGGGCCATGGAGCATTGTGATGACACGGTCATGGAACATTGTGATGACAAGAATTCTGGAGCATTGTGCGGACAAGGGCCATGGAGCATTGTGATGACACAGTCATGGAACATTGTGATGAGAAGAATTCTGGAGCATTGTGATGACAAGGGCCATGGAGCATTGTGATGACACGGTATGGAACATTGTGATGACAAGAATTCTGGAGCATTGTGATGACAAGGGCCATGGAGCATTGTGATGACAAGTGTCATGGGGCATTTTGATGACATTGGCATGGAGCATTATGATGACAAGGGTTCTGGAGCATTAGGATGACAAGGGCATGGAGCATTGTGATGACACGGTTATGGAACATTGTGATGACAAGAATTCTGGAGCATTGTGCTGACAAGGGCCATGGAGCATTGTGATGACACGGTCATGGAACATTGTGATGAGAAGCATTCTGGAGCATTGTCCTGACAAGCGCCATGGAGCATTGTGATGATACGGTCATGGAACATTGTGATGACAAGAATTCTGGAGCATTATGATGACATGGGTCATGGAACATTGTGATTAAAGGGGCCATGGAGCATTGTGAATTCAAATGCTACGGAGCTTTGAGATGACAGGTTTCATGGAGCACTGTGATGAATGGGATCTTGGATCATTGTGATGACAAGTGTCCTGGAACCTTGTGATGACACGGTTCATGGAGCTTTGTGATGACAAGGACCATGGCGAATTGTGATGACATCTGTCATGGGGCATTGTGATGACAGTGGTCATCTAGATTTGCGATGAAAGGTATCATGGAGCACTGTGATGACAGGGGCCATGGAACATTGTGATGACAAAGGCCATGGAGCATTGTGATGACAAGTGTCATGGGGCATTTTGATGACATTGGCATGGAACATTATGATGACAAGAGTTCTGGAGCATTTTGATGACAAGGGCATGGAGCATTGTGATGACAGGGCCCACGGAGCTTTGTGATGAAAAGGGCAGGGTACATTGTGATGACAGGGTTCATGGAGCATTGTGATGAAAGGGGCCATAGAGCATTGAGATGGGAGCCGTTATGAGGCATGGTGATGACAGTGGTCATGGAGCATTGTGATGAAAGAGATCATGGAGCAATATGATAACAGGGGCCATGGAGCATTGTGATGACAGGGGTATTGGAGCATTGTGATGGAAGTAGACATGGATCATTGTGATGACATCTGTCCTGGAACACTGTGATGACACGGTTCATCGAGTATTGTGATGACAAGGGTCATAGCAAATTGTGATGACAAGTGTCATGGGGCATTGTGATGACATTGATCATCTAGGAATTGTGATGAAAGGTATCATGGAGCACTGTGATGACTGGGGGCATGAAGCACTGTGATGAAAATTGTCCTGGATTATTGTGATGACAGCAGTCATGGAGAATTGTGATGACAGGGATTATGCAGCATTGTGTTGACAAGGGTATGGACTATTATGATGACAATGGTCATGGAGCAATGTGATGAAAGTATTCATGGAACATCGTGATGAAAAGTGCATGGGAGCATTGTGACGATAAAGGCCATGGAGTATTGTGATGACTAGTGTCATGGAGCATTTTAATGAAAGGTTTCATTGTACACCATGATGACAAAGGGGATGGAGAATTGTGATGAAACTGGTCCTGGAGCATTGTGATAACAAAAGCCATGGAGCATTGTGATGACAGGCATCATGGAGCATTGTGAAGAAAGGGGCCATGGGGTATTGTAATGACACTAGAGAAATATGATGAAAAAGGTCAGCGAGCATAGTGATTAAAGTGGTCATTGAGAATTGTGATGAAAAGCGACATAGAGCATTGTGATGACAAAGGTCATGGAGAACTGTGATGACCAGGGTCATGGAGCATTGTGATGACACGGTCATGGAATATTGTGATGACAAGAATTCTGGAGCATTGTGATGAGAATGGCCATGGAGTATTGTGATGACACGGTCATGGAACATTGTGATGAGAAGAATTCTGGAGCATTGTCATGACAAGGGCCATGGAGCATTGTGATGACACGGCCATGGAACATTGTGATGACAAGAATTCTGGAGCATTGTGATGACAATGGCCATGGAGCATTGTGATGACACGGTATGGAACATTGTGATGAGATGAATTCTGGATCATTGTTATGACAAGGGCCATGGAGCATTGTGATGACACGGTCATGGAACATTTTGATGACAGGAATTCTGGAGCATTGTGCTGAAAAGGGCCATGGAGCATTGTGATGACCTGGTTATGGAACAATGTGATGAGAAGAATTCCGGAGCATTGTGCTGACAAGGGCCATGGAGCATTGTGATGACACGGCCATGGAACATTGTGATGACAAGGGCCATGGAGCATTGTGATGACACGGTCATGGAACATTGTGATGAGAAGAATTCTGGAGCATTGTGCTGACAATGGCCATGGAGCATTGTGATGATACGGTCATAGAACATTGTGATGACAAGAATTCTGGAGCATTGTGATGACAAGGGCCATGGAGCATTGTGATGACATGGTATGGAACATTGTGATGACAAGAATTCGGGAGCATTGTGATGACAAGGGCCATGGAGCATTGTGATGACACGGTCATGGAACATTGTGATGACAGGAATTCTGGAGCATTGTGCTGAAAAGGGCCATGGAGCATTGTGATGACATGGTTATGGAACAATGTGATGAGAAGAATTCCGGAGCATTGTGATGACAAGGGCCATGGTGCATTGTGATGACACGGTCATGGAACATTGTGATGACAAGAATTCTGGACCATTGTGCTGACAAGGGCCATGGAGCATTGTGATGACACGGTCATGGAACATTGTGATGACAAGAATTCTGGACCATTGTGATGACAAGGGCCATGGAGCATTGTGATGACACGATCATGGAATATTGTGATGAGAAGAATTCTGGAGCATTGTGATTAAAGGGCATGGAGCATTGTGATTAAAGGTGACAAGGAACATTTTGATGATATGGGCAGAGAACTCTGTGATGACTGTGGTCATGGAATATTGTGACAAAAGTTGTCATGGAACATTGTGCTGACAAGGGCCATGGAGCATTGTGATGCCACGGTCATGGAACATTGTGATGACAAGAATTCTGGAGCATTGTCATGACAAGGGCCATGGAGCATTGTGATGACACGGTCATGGAACATTGTGATGAGAAGAATTCTGGAGCATTGTGCTGACAAGGGCCATGGAGCATTGTGATGACACGGCCATGGAACATTTTGATGACAAGAATTCTGGAGCATTGTGATGAGAAGGGCCATGGAGCATTGTGATGACACGGTCATGGAATATTGTGATGACAGGATTTCTGGAGCATTGTGCTGAAAAAGGCCATGGAGCATTGTGATGACACGGTCATGGAACATTGTGATGAGAAGAATTCTGGAGCATTGTGCTGACAAGGGCCATGGAGCATTGTGATGACACGGCCATGGAACATTGTGATGACAAGAATTCTGGAGCATTGTGATGACAAGGGCCATGGAGCATTGTGATGACATGGTCACGGTACATTGTGATGACAAGAATTCTGGAGCATTGTGATGACAAAGGCCATGGAGTATTGTGATGACACGGTCATGTAACATTGTAATGAGAAGAATTCTGGAGCATTGTCATGACAAGGGCCATGGAGCATTGTGATGACACGGCCATGGAACATTGTGATGACAAGAATTCTGGAGCATTGTGATGACAATGGCCATGGAGCATTGTGATGACACGGTATGGAACATTGTGATGACAAGAATTCTGGAGCATTGTGATGACAAGGGCCATGGAGCATAGTGATGACACGGTCATGGAACATTGTGATGACAAGAATTCTGGAGCATTGTGATGACAAGGGCCATGGAGCATTGTGATGACACGGTCATGGAACATTGTGATGACAAGAATTCTGGAGCATTGTGCGGACAAGGGCCATGGAGCATTGTGATGACACAGTCATGGAACATTGTGATGAGAAGAATTCTGGAGCATTGTGCTGACAAGGGCCATGGAGCATTGTGATGACCTGGTTATGGAACAATGTGATGAGAAGAATTCCGGAGCATTGTGCTGACAAGGTCCATGGAGCATTGTGATGACACGGCCATGGAACATTGTGATGACAAGGGCCATGGAGCATTGTGATGACACGGTCATGGAACATTGTGATGAGAAGAATTCTGGAGCATTGTGCTGACAATGGCCATGGAGCATTGTGATGATACGGTCATAGAACATTGTGATGACAAGAATTCTGGAGCATTGTGATGACAAGGTCCATGGAGCATTGTGATGACACGGTATGGAACATTGTGATGACAAGAATTCGGGAGCATTGTGATGACAAGGGCCATGGAGCATTGTGATGACACGGTCATGGAACATTGTGATGACAGGAATTCTGGAGCATTGTGCTGAAAAGGGCCATGGAGCATTGTGATGACATGGTTATGGAACAATGTGATGAGAAGAATTCCGGAGCATTGTGATGACAAAGGCCATGGAGTATTGTGATGACACGGTCATGGAACATTGTGATGACAAGAATTCTGGACCATTGTGCTGACAAGGGCCATGGAGCATTGTGATGACACGGTCATGGAACATTGTGATGACAACAATTCTGGACCATTGTGATTAAAGGGCATGGAGCATTGTGATTAAAGGTGACAAGGAACATTTTGATGATATGGGCAGAGAACTCTGTGATGACTGTGGTCATGGAATATTGTGACAAAACTTGTCATGGAACATTGTGCTGACAAGGGCCATGGAGCATTGTGATGCCACGGTCATGGAACATTGTGATGACAAGAATTCTGGAGCATTGTCATGACAAGGGCCGTGGAGCATTGTGATGACACGGTCATGGAACATTGTGATGAGAAGAATTCTGGAGCATTGTGCTGAAAAGGGCCATGGAGCATTGTGATGACACGGCCATGGAACATTGTGATGACAAGAATTCTGGAGCATTGTGATGACAATGGCCATGGAGCATTGTGATGACACGGTATGGAACATTGTGATGACAAGAATTCTGGAGCATTGTTATGACAAGGGCCATGGAGCATTGTGATGACACGGTCATGGAACATTTTGATGACAGGAATTCTGGAGCATTGTGCTGAAAAGGGCCATGGAGCATTGTGATGACCTGGTTATGGAACAATGTGATGAGAAGAATTCCGGAGCATTGTGCTGACAAGGGCCATGGAGCATTGTGATGACACGGCCATGGAACATTGTGATGACAAGGGCCATGGAGCATTGTGATGACACGGTCATGGAACATTGTGATGAGAAGAATTCTGGAGCATTGTGCTGACAATGGCCATGGAGCATTGTGATGATACGGTCATAGAACATTGTGATGACAAGAATTCTGGAGCATTGTGATGACAAGGGCCATGGAGCATTGTGATGACATGGTATGGAACATTGTGATGACAAGAATTCGGGAGCATTGTGATGACAAGGGCCATGGAGCATTGTGATGACACGGTCATGGAACATTGTGATGACAGGAATTCTGGAGCATTGTGCTGAAAAGGGCCATGGAGCATTGTGATGACATGGTTATGGAACAATGTGATGAGAAGAATTCCGGAGCATTGTGATGACAAGGGCCATGGTGCATTGTGATGACACGGTCATGGAACATTGTGATGACAAGTATTCTGGACCATTGTGCTGACAAGGGCCATGGAGCATTGTGATGACACGGTCATGGAACATTGTGATGACAAGAATTCTGGACCATTGTGATGACAAGGGCCATGGAGCATTGTGATGACACGATCATGGAATATTGTGATGAGAAGAATTCTGGAGCATTGTGATTAAAGGGCATGGAGCATTGTGATTAAAGGTGACAAGGAACATTTTGATGATATGGGCAGAGAACTCTGTGATGACTGTGGTCATGGAATATTGTGACAAAAGTTGTCATGGAACATTGTGCTGACAAGGGCCATGGAGCATTGTGATGCCACGGTCATGGAACATTGTGATGACAAGAATTCTGGAGCATTGTCATGACAAGGGCCATGGAGCATTGTGATGACACGGTCATGGAACATTGTGATGAGAAGAATTCTGGAGCATTGTGCTGACAAGGGCCATGGAGCATTGTGATGACACGGCCATGGAACATTTTGATGACAAGAATTCTTGAGCATTGTGATGAGAAGGGCCATGGAGCATTGTGATGACACGGTCATGGAATATTGTGATGACAGGATTTCTGGAGCATTGTGCTGAAAAAGGCCATGGAGCATTGTGATGACACGGTCATGGAACATTGTGATGAGAAGAATTCTGGAGCATTGTGCAGACAAGGGCCATGGAGCATTGTGATGACATGGCCATGGAACATTGTGATGACAAGAATTCTGGAGCATTGTGATGACAAGGGCCATGGAGCATTGTGATGACACGGTCACGGTACATTGTGATGACAAGAATTCTGGAGCATTGTGATGACAAAGGCCATGGAGTATTGTGATGACACGGTCATGGAACATTGTAATGAGAATAATTCTGGAGCATTGTCATGACAAGGGCCATGGAGCATTGTGAAGACACGGCCATGGAACATTGTGATGACAAGAATTCTGGAGCATTGTGATGACAATGGCCATGGAGCATTGTGATGACACGGTATGGAACATTGTGATGACAAGAATTCTGGAGCATTGTGATGACAAGGGCCATGGAGCATTGTGATGACACGGTCATGGAACATTGTGATGACAAGAATTCTGGAGCATTGTGATGACAAGGGCCATGGAGTATTGTGATGACACGGTCATGGAACATTGTGATGACAAGAATTCTGGAGCATTGTGCGGACAAGGGCCATGGAGCATTGTGATGACACAGTCATGGAACATTGTTATGAGAAGAATTCTGGAGCATTGTGCTGACAAGGGCCATGGAGCATTGTGATGACCTGGTTATGGAACAATGTGATGAGAAGAATTCCGGAGCATTGTGCTGACAAGGTCCATGGAGCATTGTGATGACACGGCCATGGAACATTGTGATGACAAGGGCCATGGAGCATTGTGATGACACGGTCATGGAACATTGTGATGAGAAGAATTCTGGAGCATTGTGCTGACAATGGCCATGGAGCATTGTGATGATACGGTCATAGAACATTGTGATGACAAGAATTCTGGAGCATTGTGATGACAAGGTCCATGGAGCATTGTGATGACACGGTATGGAACATTGTGATGACAAGAATTCGGGAGCATTGTGATGACAAGGGCCATGGAGCATTGTGATGACACGGTCATGGAACATTGTGATGACAGGAATTCTGGAGCATTGTGCTGAAAAGGGCCATGGAGCATTGTGATGACATGGTTATGGAACAATGTGATGAGAAGAATTCCGGAGCATTGTGATGACAAAGGCCATGGAGTATTGTGATGACACGGTCATGGAACATTGTGATGACAAGAATTCTGGACCATTGTGCTGACAAGGGCCATGGAGCATTGTGATGACACGGTCATGGAACATTGTGATGACAAGAATTCTGGACCATTGTGATTAAAGGGCATGGAGCATTGTGATTAAAGGTGACAAGGAACATTTTGATGATATGGGCAGAGAACTCTGTGATGACTGTGGTCATGGAATATTGTGACAAAACTTGTCATGGAACATTGTGCTGACAAGGGCCATGGAGCATTGTGATGCCACGGTCATGGAACATTGTGATGACAAGAATTCTGGAGCATTGTCATGACAAGGGCCATGGAGCATTGTGATGACACGGTCATGGAACATTGTGATGAGAAGAATTCTGGAGCATTGTGCTGAAAAGGGCCATGGAGCATTGTGATGACACGGTCATGGAAGATTGTGATGAGAAGAATTCTGGAGCATTGTGCTGACAAGGGCCATGGAGCATTGTGATGACACGGCCATGGAACATTTTGATGACAAGAATTCTGGAGCATTGTGATGACAAGGGCCATGGAGCATTGTGATGACACGGTCATGGTACATTGTGATGACAAGAATTCTGGAGCATTGTGATGACAAAGGCCATGGAGTATTGTGATGACACGGTCATGGAACATTGTAATGAGAAGAATTCTGGAGCATTGTCATGACAAGGCCATGGAGCATTGTGATGACACGGCCATGGAACATTGTGATGACAAGAATTCTGGAGCATTGTGATGACAATGGCCATGGAGCATTGTGATGACACGGTATGGAACATTGTGATGACAAGAATTCTGGAGCATTGTGATGACAAGGGCCACGGAGCATTGTGATGACACGGTCATGGAACATTGTGATGACAAGAATTCTGGAGCATTGTGATGACAAGGGCCATGGAGCATTGTGATGACACGGTCATGGAACATTGTGATGACAAGAATTCTGGAGCATTGTGCGGACAAGGGCCATGGAGCATTGTGATGACACAGTCATGGAACATTGTGATGAGAAGAATTCTGGAGCATTGTGATGACAAGGGCCATGGAGCATTGTGATGACACGGTATGGAACATTGTGATGACAAGAATTCTGGAGCATTGTGATGACAAGGGCCATGGAGCATTGTGATGACAAGTGTCATGGGGCATTTTGATGACATTGGCATGGAGCATTATGATGACAAGGGTTCTGGAGCATTAGGATGACAAGGGCATGGAGCATTGTGATGACACGGTTATGGAACATTGTGATGACAAGAATTCTGGAGCATTGTGCTGACAAGGGCCATGGAGCATTGTGATGACACGGTCATGGAACATTGTGATGAGAAGCATTCTGGAGCATTGTCCTGACAAGGGCCATGGAGCATTGTGATGATACGGTCATGGAACATTGTGATGACAAGAATTCTGGAGCATTATGATGACATGGGTCATGGAACATTGTGATTAAAGGGGCCATGGAGCATTGTGAATTCAAATGCTACGGAGCTTTGAGATGACAGGTTTCATGGAGCACTGTGATGAATGGGATCTTGGATCATTGTGATGACAAGTGTCCTGGAACCTTGTGATGACACGGTTCATGGAGCTTTGTGATGACAAGGACCATGGCGAATTGTGATGACATCTGTCATGGGGCATTGTGATGACAGTGGTCATCTAGATTTGCGATGAAAGGTATCATGGAGCACTGTGATGACAGGGGCCATGGAACATTGTGATGACAAAGGCCATGGAGCATTGTGATGACAAGTGTCATGGGGCATTTTGATGACATTGGCATGGAACATTATGATGACAAGAGTTCTGGAGCATTTTGATGACAAGGGCATGGAGCATTGTGATGACAGGGCCCACGGAGCTTTGTGATGAAAAGGGCAGGGTACATTGTGATGACAGGGTTCATGGAGCATTGTGATGAAAGGGGCCATAGAGCATTGAGATGGGAGCCGTTATGAGGCATGGTGATGACAGTGGTCATGGAGCATTGTGATGAAAGAGATCATGGAGCAATATGATAACAGGGGCCATGGAGCATTGTGATGACAGGGGTATTGGAGCATTGTGATGGAAGTAGACATGGATCATTGTGATGACATCTGTCCTGGAACACTGTGATGACACGGTTCATCGAGTATTGTGATGACAAGGGTCATAGCAAATTGTGATGACAAGTGTCATGGGGCATTGTGATGACATTGATCATCTAGGAATTGTGATGAAAGGTATCATGGAGCACTGTGATGACTGGGGGCATGAAGCACTGTGATGAAAATTGTCCTGGATTATTGTGATGACAGCAGTCATGGAGAATTGTGATGACAGGGATTATGCAGCATTGTGTTGACAAGGGTATGGACTATTATGATGACAATGGTCATGGAGCAATGTGATGAAAGTATTCATGGAACATCGTGATGAAAAGTGCATGGGAGCATTGTGACGATAAAGGCCATGGAGTATTGTGATGACTAGTGTCATGGAGCATTTTAATGAAAGGTTTCATTGTACACCATGATGACAAAGGGGATGGAGAATTGTGATGAAACTGGTCCTGGAGCATTGTGATAACAAAAGCCATGGAGCATTGTGATGACAGGCATCATGGAGCATTGTGAAGAAAGGGGCCATGGGGTATTGTAATGACACTAGAGAAATATGATGAAAAAGGTCAGCGAGCATAGTGATTAAAGTGGTCATTGAGAATTGTGATGAAAAGCGACATAGAGCATTGTGATGACAAAGGTCATGGAGAACTGTGATGACCAGGGTCATGGAGCATTGTGATGACACGGTCATGGAATATTGTGATGACAAGAATTCTGGAGCATTGTGATGAGAATGGCCATGGAGTATTGTGATGACACGGTCATGGAACATTGTGATGAGAAGAATTCTGGAGCATTGTCATGACAAGGGCCATGGAGCATTGTGATGACACGGCCATGGAACATTGTGATGACAAGAATTCTGGAGCATTGTGATGACAATGGCCATGGAGCATTGTGATGACACGGTATGGAACATTGTGATGACAAGAATTCTGGAGCATTGTTATGACAAGGGCCATGGAGCATTGTGATGACACGGTCATGGAACATTTTGATGACAGGAATTCTGGAGCATTGTGCTGAAAAGGGCCATGGAGCATTGTGATGACCTGGTTATGGAACAATGTGATGAGAAGAATTCCGGAGCATTGTGCTGACAAGGGCCATGGAGCATTGTGATGACACGGCCATGGAACATTGTGATGACAAGGGCCATGGAGCATTGTGATGACACGGTCATGGAACATTGTGATGAGAAGAATTCTGGAGCATTGTGCTGACAATGGCCATGGAGCATTGTGATGATACGGTCATAGAACATTGTGATGACAAGAATTCTGGAGCATTGTGATGACAAGGGCCATGGAGCATTGTGATGACATGGTATGGAACATTGTGATGACAAGAATTCGGGAGCATTGTGATGACAAGGGCCATGGAGCATTGTGATGACACGGTCATGGAACATTGTGATGACAGGAATTCTGGAGCATTGTGCTGAAAAGGGCCATGGAGCATTGTGATGACATGGTTATGGAACAATGTGATGAGAAGAATTCCGGAGCATTGTGATGACAAGGGCCATGGTGCATTGTGATGACACGGTCATGGAACATTGTGATGACAAGAATTCTGGACCATTGTGCTGACAAGGGCCATGGAGCATTGTGATGACACGGTCATGGAACATTGTGATGACAAGAATTCTGGACCATTGTGATGACAAGGGCCATGGAGCATTGTGATGACACGATCATGGAATATTGTGATGAGAAGAATTCTGGAGCATTGTGATTAAAGGGCATGGAGCATTGTGATTAAAGGTGACAAGGAACATTTTGATGATATGGGCAGAGAACTCTGTGATGACTGTGGTCATGGAATATTGTGACAAAAGTTGTCATGGAACATTGTGCTGACAAGGGCCATGGAGCATTGTGATGCCACGGTCATGGAACATTGTGATGACAAGAATTCTGGAGCATTGTCATGACAAGGGCCATGGAGCATTGTGATGACACGGTCATGGAACATTGTGATGAGAAGAATTCTGGAGCATTGTGCTGACAAGGGCCATGGAGCATTGTGATGACACGGCCATGGAACATTTTGATGACAAGAATTCTGGAGCATTGTGATGAGAAGGGCCATGGAGCATTGTGATGACACGGTCATGGAATATTGTGATGACAGGATTTCTGGAGCATTGTGCTGAAAAAGGCCATGGAGCATTGTGATGACACGGTCATGGAACATTGTGATGAGAAGAATTCTGGAGCATTGTGCTGACAAGGGCCATGGAGCATTGTGATGACACGGCCATGGAACATTGTGATGACAAGAATTCTGGAGCATTGTGATGACAAGGGCCATGGAGCATTGTGATGACATGGTCACGGTACATTGTGATGACAAGAATTCTGGAGCATTGTGATGACAAAGGCCATGGAGTATTGTGATGACACGGTCATGTAACATTGTAATGAGAAGAATTCTGGAGCATTGTCATGACAAGGGCCATGGAGCATTGTGATGACACGGCCATGGAACATTGTGATGACAAGAATTCTGGAGCATTGTGATGACAATGGCCATGGAGCATTGTGATGACACGGTATGGAACATTGTGATGACAAGAATTCTGGAGCATTGTGATGACAAGGGCCATGGAGCATAGTGATGACACGGTCATGGAACATTGTGATGACAAGAATTCTGGAGCATTGTGATGACAAGGGCCATGGAGCATTGTGATGACACGGTCATGGAACATTGTGATGACAAGAATTCTGGAGCATTGTGCGGACAAGGGCCATGGAGCATTGTGATGACACAGTCATGGAACATTGTGATGAGAAGAATTCTGGAGCATTGTGCTGACAAGGGCCATGGAGCATTGTGATGACCTGGTTATGGAACAATGTGATGAGAAGAATTCCGGAGCATTGTGCTGACAAGGTCCATGGAGCATTGTGATGACACGGCCATGGAACATTGTGATGACAAGGGCCATGGAGCATTGTGATGACACGGTCATGGAACATTGTGATGAGAAGAATTCTGGAGCATTGTGCTGACAATGGCCATGGAGCATTGTGATGATACGGTCATAGAACATTGTGATGACAAGAATTCTGGAGCATTGTGATGACAAGGTCCATGGAGCATTGTGATGACACGGTATGGAACATTGTGATGACAAGAATTCGGGAGCATTGTGATGACAAGGGCCATGGAGCATTGTGATGACACGGTCATGGAACATTGTGATGACAGGAATTCTGGAGCATTGTGCTGAAAAGGGCCATGGAGCATTGTGATGACATGGTTATGGAACAATGTGATGAGAAGAATTCCGGAGCATTGTGATGACAAAGGCCATGGAGTATTGTGATGACACGGTCATGGAACATTGTGATGACAAGAATTCTGGACCATTGTGCTGACAAGGGCCATGGAGCATTGTGATGACACGGTCATGGAACATTGTGATGACAACAATTCTGGACCATTGTGATTAAAGGGCATGGAGCATTGTGATTAAAGCTGACAAGGAACATTTTGATGATATGGGCAGAGAACTCTGTGATGACTGTGGTCATGGAATATTGTGACAAAACTTGTCATGGAACATTGTGCTGACAAGGGCCATGGAGCATTGTGATGCCACGGTCATGGAACATTGTGATGACAAGAATTCTGGAGCATTGTCATGACAAGGGCCATGGAGCATTGTGATGACACGGTCATGGAACATTGTGATGAGAAGAATTCTGGAGCATTGTGCTGAAAAGGGCCATGGAGCATTGTGATGACACGGCCATGGAACATTTTGATGACAAGAATTCTGGAGCATTGTGATGACAAGGGCCATGGAGCATTGTGATGACACGGTCATGGTACATTGTGATGACAAGAATTCTGGAGCATTGTGATGACAAAGGCCATGGAGTATTGTGATGACACGGTCATGGAACATTGTAATGAGAAGAATTCTGGAGCCTTGTCATGACAAGGCCATGGAGCATTGTGATGACACGGCCATGGAACATTGTGATGACAAGAATTCTGGAGCATTGTGATGACAATGGCCATGGAGCATTGTGATGACACGGTATGGAACATTGTGATGACAAGAATTCTGGAGCATTGTGATGACAAGGGCCACGGAGCATTGTGATGACACGGTCATGGAACATTGTGATGACAAGAATTCTGGAGCATTGTGATGACAAGGGCCATGGAGCATTGTGATGACACGGTCATGGAACATTTTGATGACAAGAATTCTGGAGCATTGTGCGGACAAGGGCCATGGAGCATTGTGATGACAAGTGTCATGGGGCATTTTGATGACATTGGCATGGAGCATTATGATGACAAGGGTTCTGGAGCATTAGGATGACAAGGGCATGGAGCATTGTGATGACACGGTTATGGAACATTGTGATGACAAGAATTCTGGAGCATTGTGCTGACAAGGGCCATGGAGCATTGTGATGACACGGTCATGGAACATTGTGATGAGAAGCATTCTGGAGCATTGTCCTGACAAGGGCCATGGAGCATTGTGATGATACGGTCATGGAACATTGTGATGACAAGAATTCTGGAGCATTATGATGACATGGGTCATGGAACATTGTGATTAAAGGGGCCATGGAGCATTGTGAATTCAAATGCTACGGAGCTTTGAGATGACAGGTTTCATGGAGCACTGTGATGAATGGGATCTTGGATCATTGTGATGACAAGTGTCCTGGAACCTTGTGATGACACGGTTCATGGAGCTTTGTGATGACAAGGACCATGGCGAATTGTGATGACATCTGTCATGGGGCATTGTGATGACAGTGGTCATCTAGATTTGCGATGAAAGGTATCATGGAGCACTGTGATGACAGGGGCCATGGAACATTGTGATGACAAAGGCCATGGAGCATTGTGATGACAAGTGTCATGGGGCATTTTGATGACATTGGCATGGAACATTATGATGACAAGAGTTCTGGAGCATTTTGATGACAAGGGCATGGAGCATTGTGATGACAGGGCCCACGGAGCTTTGTGATGAAAAGGGCAGGGTACATTGTGATGACAGGGTTCATGGAGCATTGTGATGAAAGGGGCCATAGAGCATTGAGATGGGAGCCGTTATGAGGCATGGTGATGACAGTGGTCATGGAGCATTGTGATGAAAGAGATCATGGAGCAATATGATAACAGGGGCCATGGAGCATTGTGATGACAGGGGTATTGGAGCATTGTGATGGAAGTAGACATGGATCATTGTGATGACATCTGTCCTGGAACACTGTGATGACACGGTTCATCGAGTATTGTGATGACAAGGGTCATAGCAAATTGTGATGACAAGTGTCATGGGGCATTGTGATGACATTGATCATCTAGGAATTGTGATGAAAGGTATCATGGAGCACTGTGATGACTGGGGGCATGAAGCACTGTGATGAAAATTGTCCTGGATTATTGTGATGACAGCAGTCATGGAGAATTGTGATGACAGGGATTATGCAGCATTGTGTTGACAAGGGTATGGACTATTGTGATGACAATGGTCATGGAGCAATGTGATGAAAGTATTCATGGAACATCGTGATGAAAAGTGCATGGGAGCATTGTGACGATAAAGGCCATGGAGTATTGTGATGACTAGTGTCATGGAGCATTTTAATGAAAGGTTTCATTGTGCACCATGATGACAAAGGGGATGGAGAATTGTGATGAAACTGGTCCTGGAGCATTGTGATAACAAAAGCCATGGAGCATTGTGATGACAGGCATCATGGAGCATTGTGAAGAAAGGGGCCATGGGGTATTGTAATGACACAAGAGAAATATGATGAAAAAGGTCAGCGAGCATAGTGATTAAAGTGGTCATTGAGAATTGTGATGAAAAGCGACATAGAGCATTGTGATGACAAAGGTCATGGAGAACTGTGATGACCAGGGTCATGGAGCATTGTGATGACACGGTCATGGAATATTGTGATGACAAGAATTCTGGAGCATTGTGATGAGAATGGCCATGGAGTATTGTGATGACACGGTCATGGAACATTGTGATGAGAAGAATTCTGGAGCATTGTCATGACAAGGGCCATGGAGCATTGTGATGACACGGCCATGGAACATTGTGATGACAAGAATTCTGGAGCATTGTGATGACAATGGCCATGGAGCATTGTGATGACACGGTATGGAACATTGTGATGACAAGAATTCTGGAGCATTGTTATGACAAGGGCCATGGAGCATTGTGATGACACGGTCATGGAACATTTTGATGACAGGAATTCTGGAGCATTGTGCTGAAAAGGGCCATGGAGCATTGTGATGACCTGGTTATGGAACAATGTGATGAGAAGAATTCCGGAGCATTGTGCTGACAAGGGCCATGGAGCATTGTGATGACACGGCCATGGAACATTGTGATGACAAGGGCCATGGAGCATTGTGATGACACGGTCATGGAACATTGTGATGAGAAGAATTCTGGAGCATTGTGCTGACAATGGCCATGGAGCATTGTGATGATACGGTCATAGAACATTGTGATGACAAGAATTCTGGAGCATTGTGATGACAAGGGCCATGGAGCATTGTGATGACACGGTATGGAACATTGTGATGACAAGAATTCGGGAACATTGTGATGACAAGGGCCATGGAGCATTGTGATGACACGGTCATGGAACATTGTGATGACAAGAATTCTGGAGCATTGTTATGACAAGGGCCATGGAGTATTGTGATGACACGGTCATGGAACATTGTGATGAGAAGAATTCTGGAGCATTGTGCTGACAATGGCCATGGAGCATTGTGATGATACGGTCATAGAACATTGTGATGACAAGAATTCTGGAGCATTGTGATGACAAGGTCCATGGAGCATTGTGATGACACGGTATGGAACATTGTGATGACAAGAATTCGGGAGCATTGTGATGACAAGGGCCATGGAGCATTGTGATGACACGGTCATGGAACATTGTGATGACAGGAATTCTGGAGCATTGTGCTGAAAAGGGCCATGGAGCATTGTGATGACATGGTTATGGAACAATGTGATGAGAAGAATTCCGGAGCATTGTGATGACAAAGGCCATGGAGTATTGTGATGACACGGTAATGGAACATTGTGATGACAAGAATTCTGGACCATTGTGCTGACAAGGGCCATGGAGCATTGTGATGACACGGTCATGGAACATTGTGATGACAAGAATTCTGGACCATTGTGATTAAAGGGCATGGAGCATTGTGATTAAAGGTGACAAGGAACATTTTGATGATATGGGCAGAGAACTCTGTGATGACTGTGGTCATGGAATATTGTGACAAAAGTTGTCATGGAACATTGTGCTGACAAGGGCCATGGAGCATTGTGATGCCACGGTCATGGAACATTGTGATGACAAGAATTCTGGAGCATTGTCATGACAAGGGCCATGGAGCATTGTGATGACACGGTCATGGAACATTGTGATGAGAAGAATTCTGGAGCATTGTGCTGACAAGGGCCATGGAGCATTGTGATGACATGGCCATGGAACATTTTGATGACAAGAATTCTGGAGCATTGTGATGACAAGGGCCATGGAGCATTGTGATGACACGGTATGGAACATTGTGATGACAAGAATTCTGGAGCATTGTGATGACAAGGGCCATGGAGCATTGTGATGACAAGTGTCATGGGGCATTTTGATGACATTGGCATGGAGCATTATGATGACAAGGGTTCTGGAGCATTAGGATGACAAGGGCATGGAGCATTGTGATGACACGGTTATGGAACATTGTGATGACAAGAATTCTGGAGCATTGTGCTGACAAGGGCCATGGAGCATTGTGATGACACGGTCATGGAACATTGTGATGAGAAGCATTCTGGAGCATTGTCCTGACAAGGGCCATGGAGCATTGTGATGATACGGTCATGGAACATTGTGATGACAAGAATTCTGGAGCATTATGATGACATGGGTCATGGAACATTGTGATTAAAGGGGCCATGGAGCATTGTGAATTCAAATGCTACGGAGCTTTGAGATGACAGGTTTCATGGAGCAGTGTGATGAATGGGATCTTGGATCATTGTGATGACAAGTGTCCTGGAACCTTGTGATGACACGGTTCATGGAGCTTTGTGATGACAAGGACCATGGCGAATTGTGATGACATCTGTCATGGGGCATTGTGATGACAGTGGTCATCTAGATTTGCGATGAAAGGTATCATGGAGCACTGTGATGACAGGGGCCATGGAACATTGTGATGACAAAGGCCATGGAGCATTGTGATGACAAGTGTCATGGGGCATTTTGATGACATTGGCATGGAACATTATGATGACAAGAGTTCTGGAGCATTTTGATGACAAGGGCATGGAGCATTGTGATGAGAGGGCCCACGGAGCTTTGTGATGAAAAGGGCAGGGTACATTGTGATGACAGGGTTTATGGAGCATTGTGATGAAAGGGGCCATAGAGCATTGAGATGGGAGCCGTTATGAGGCATGGTGATGACAGTGGTCATGGAGCATTGTGATGAAAGAGATCATGGAGCAATATGATAACAGGGGCCATGGAGCATTGTGATGACAGGGGTATTGGAGCATTGTGATGGAAGTAGACATGGATCATTGTGATGACATCTGTCCTGGAACACTGTGATGACACGGTTCATCGAGTATTGTGATGACAAGGGTCATAGCAAATTGTGATGACAAGTGTCATGGGGCATTGTGATGACATTGATCATCTAGGAATTGTGATGAAAGGTATCATGGAGCACTGTGATGACTGGGGGCATGAAGCACTGTGATGAAAATTGTCCTGGATTATTGTGATGACAGCAGTCATGGAGAATTGTGATGACAGGGATTATGCAGCATTGTGTTGACAAGGGTATGGACTATTGTGATGACAATGGTCATGGAGCAATGTGATGAAAGTATTCATGGAACATCGTGATGAAAAGTGCATGGGAGCATTGTGACGATAAAGGCCATGGAGTATTGTGATGACTAGTGTCATGGAGCATTTTAATGAAAGGTTTCATTGTGCACCATGATGACAAAGGGGATGGAGAATTGTGATGAAACTGGTCCTGGAGCATTGTGATAACAAAAGCCATGGAGCATTGTGATGACAGGCATCATGGAGCATTGTGAAGAAAGGGGCCATGGGGTATTGTAATGACACTAGAGAAATATGATGAAAAAGGTCAGCGAGCATAGTGATTAAAGTGGTCATTGAGAATTGTGATGAAAAGCGACATAGAGCATTGTGATGACAAAGGTCATGGAGAACTGTGATGACCAGGGTCATGGAGCATTGTGATGACACGGTCATGGAATATTGTGATGACAAGAATTCTGGAGCATTGTGATGAGAATGGCCATGGAGTATTGTGATGACACGGTCATGGAACATTGTGATGACAAGAATTCTGGACCATTGTGCTGACAAGGGCCATGGAGCATTGTGATGACACGGTCATGGAACATTGTGATGACAAGAATTCTGGACCATTGTGATTAAAGGGCATGGAGCATTGTGATTAAAGGTGACAAGGAACATTTTGATGATATGGGCAGAGAACTCTGTGATGACTGTGGTCATGGAATATTGTGACAAAAGTTGTCATGGAACATTGTGCTGACAAGGGCCATGGAGCATTGTGATGCCACGGTCATGGAACATTGTGATGACAAGAATTCTGGAGCATTGTCATGACAAGGGCCATGGAGCATTGTGATGACACGGTCATGGAACATTGTGATGAGAAGAATTCTGGAGCATTGTGCTGACAAGGGCCATGGAGCATTGTGATGACATGGCCATGGAACATTTTGATGACAAGAATTCTGGAGCATTGTGATGACAAGGGCCATGGAGCATTGTGATGACACGGTATGGAACATTGTGATGACAAGAATTCTGGAGCATTGTGATGACAAGGGCCATGGAGCATTGTGATGACAAGTGTCATGGGGCATTTTGATGACATTGGCATGGAGCATTATGATGACAAGGGTTCTGGAGCATTAGGATGACAAGGGCATGGAGCATTGTGATGACACGGTTATGGAACATTGTGATGACAAGAATTCTGGAGCATTGTGCTGACAAGGGCCATGGAGCATTGTGATGACACGGTCATGGAACATTGTGATGAGAAGCATTCTGGAGCATTGTCCTGACAAGGGCCATGGAGCATTGTGATGATACGGTCATGGAACATTGTGATGACAAGAATTCTGGAGCATTATGATGACATGGGTCATGGAACATTGTGATTAAAGGGGCCATGGAGCATTGTGAATTCAAATGCTACGGAGCTTTGAGATGACAGGTTTCATGGAGCAGTGTGATGAATGGGATCTTGGATCATTGTGATGACAAGTGTCCTGGAACCTTGTGATGACACGGTTCATGGAGCTTTGTGATGACAAGGACCATGGCGAATTGTGATGACATCTGTCATGGGGCATTGTGATGACAGTGGTCATCTAGATTTGCGATGAAAGGTATCATGGAGCACTGTGATGACAGGGGCCATGGAACATTGTGATGACAAAGGCCATGGAGCATTGTGATGACAAGTGTCATGGGGCATTTTGATGACATTGGCATGGAACATTATGATGACAAGAGTTCTGGAGCATTTTGATGACAAGGGCATGGAGCATTGTGATGAGAGGGCCCACGGAGCTTTGTGATGAAAAGGGCAGGGTACATTGTGATGACAGGGTTTATGGAGCATTGTGATGAAAGGGGCCATAGAGCATTGAGATGGGAGCCGTTATGAGGCATGGTGATGACAGTGGTCATGGAGCATTGTGATGAAAGAGATCATGGAGCAATATGATAACAGGGGCCATGGAGCATTGTGATGACAGGGGTATTGGAGCATTGTGATGGAAGTAGACATGGATCATTGTGATGACATCTGTCCTGGAACACTGTGATGACACGGTTCATCGAGTATTGTGATGACAAGGGTCATAGCAAATTGTGATGACAAGTGTCATGGGGCATTGTGATGACATTGATCATCTAGGAATTGTGATGAAAGGTATCATGGAGCACTGTGATGACTGGGGGCATGAAGCACTGTGATGAAAATTGTCCTGGATTATTGTGATGACAGCAGTCATGGAGAATTGTGATGACAGGGATTATGCAGCATTGTGTTGACAAGGGTATGGACTATTGTGATGACAATGGTCATGGAGCAATGTGATGAAAGTATTCATGGAACATCGTGATGAAAAGTGCATGGGAGCATTGTGACGATAAAGGCCATGGAGTATTGTGATGACTAGTGTCATGGAGCATTTTAATGAAAGGTTTCATTGTGCACCATGATGACAAAGGGGATGGAGAATTGTGATGAAACTGGTCCTGGAGCATTGTGATAACAAAAGCCATGGAGCATTGTGATGACAGGCATCATGGAGCATTGTGAAGAAAGGGGCCATGGGGTATTGTAATGACACTAGAGAAATATGATGAAAAAGGTCAGCGAGCATAGTGATTAAAGTGGTCATTGAGAATTGTGATGAAAAGCGACATAGAGCATTGTGATGACAAAGGTCATGGAGAACTGTGATGACCAGGGTCATGGAGCATTGTGATGACACGGTCATGGAATATTGTGATGACAAGAATTCTGGAGCATTGTGATGAGAATGGCCATGGAGTATTGTGATGACACGGTCATGGAACATTGTGATGAGAAGAATTCTGGAGCATTGTCATGACAAGGGCCATGGAGCATTGTGATGACACGGCCATGGAACATTGTGATGACAAGAATTCTGGAGCATTGTGATGACAATGGCCATGGAGCATTGTGATGACACGGTATGGAACATTGTGATGACAAGAATTCTGGAGCATTGTTATGACAAGGGCCATGGAGCATTGTGATGACACGGTCATGGAACATTTTGATGACAGGAATTCTGGAGCATTGTGCTGAAAAGGGCCATGGAGCATTGTGATGACCTGGTTATGGAACAATGTGATGAGAAGAATTCCGGAGCATTGTGCTGACAAGGGCCATGGAGCATTGTGATGACACGGCCATGGAACATTGTGATGACAAGGGCCATGGAGCATTGTGATGACACGGTCATGGAACATTGTGATGAGAAGAATTCTGGAGCATTGTGCTGACAATGGCCATGGAGCATTGTGATGATACGGTCATAGAACATTGTGATGACAAGAATTCTGGAGCATTGTGATGACAAGGGCCATGGAGCATTGTGATGACATGGTATGGAACATTGTGATGACAAGAATTCGGGAGCATTGTGATGACAAGGGCCATGGAGCATTGTGATGACACGGTCATGGAACATTGTGATGACAGCAATTCTGGAGCATTGTGCTGAAAAGGGCCATGGAGCATTGTGATGACATGGTTATGGAACAATGTGATGAGAAGAATTCCGGAGCATTGTGATGACAAAGGCCATGGAGTATTGTGATGACACGGTCATGGAACATTGTGATGACAAGAATTCTGGACCATTGTGCTGACAAGGGCCATGGAGCATTGTGATGACACGGTCATGGAACATTGTGATGACAAGAATTCTGGACCATTGTGATTAAAGGGCATGGAGCATTGTGATTAAAGGTGACAAGGAACATTTTGATGATATGGGCAGAGAACTCTGTGATGACTGTGGTCATGGAATATTGTGACAAAAGTTGTCATGGAACATTGTGCTGACAAGGGCCATGGAGCATTGTGATGCCACGGTCATGGAACATTGTGATGACAAGAATTCTGGAGCATTGTCATGACAAGGGCCATGGAGCATTGTGATGACACGGTCATGGAACATTGGGATGAGAAGAATTCTGGAGCATTGTGCTGACAAGGGCCATGGAGCATTGTGATGACATGGCCATGGAACATTTTGATGACAAGAATTCTGGAGCATTGTTATGACAAGGTCCATGGAGCATTGTGATGACACGGTCATGGAATATTGTGATGACAGGATTTCTGGAGCATTGTGCTGAAAAGGGCCATGGAGCATTGTGATGACACGGTCATGGAAGATTGTGATGAGAAGAATTCTGGAGCATTGTGCTGACAAGGGCCATGGAGCATTGTGATGACACGGCCATGGAACATTTTGATGACAAGAATTCTGGAGCATTGTGATGACAAGGGCCATGGAGCATTGTGATGACACGGTATGGAACATTGTGATGACAAGAATTCTGGAGCATTGTGATGACAAGGGCCATGGAGCATTGTGATGACAAGTGTCATGGGGCATTTTGATGACATTGGCATGGAGCATTATGATGACAAGGGTTCTGGAGCATTAGGATGACAAGGGCATGGAGCATTGTGATGACACGGTTATGGAACATTGTGATGACAAGAATTCTGGAGCATTGTGCTGACAAGGGCCATGGAGCATTGTGATGACACGGTCATGGAACATTGTGATGAGAAGCATTCTGGAGCATTGTCCTGACAAGGGCCATGGAGCATTGTGATGATACGGTCATGGAACATTGTGATGACAAGAATTCTGGAGCATTATGATGACATGGGTCATGGAACATTGTGATTAAAGGGGCCATGGAGCATTGTGAATTCAAATGCTACGGAGCTTTGAGATGACAGGTTTCATGGAGCACTGTGATGAATGGGATCTTGGATCATTGTGATGACAAGTGTCCTGGAACCTTGTGATGACACGGTTCATGGAGCTTTGTGATGACAAGGACCATGGCGAATTGTGATGACATCTGTCATGGGGCATTGTGATGACAGTGGTCATCTAGATTTGCGATGAAAGGTATCATGGAGCACTGTGATGACAGGGGCCATGGAACATTGTGATGACAAAGGCCATGGAGCATTGTGATGACAAGTGTCATGGGGCATTTTGATGACATTGGCATGGAACATTATGATGACAAGAGTTCTGGAGCATTTTGATGACAAGGGCATGGAGCATTGTGATGACAGGGCCCACGGAGCTTTGTGATGAAAAGGGCAGGGTACATTGTGATGACAGGGTTCATGGAGCATTGTGATGAAAGGGGCCATAGAGCATTGAGATGGGAGCCGTTATGAGGCATGGTGATGACAGTGGTCATGGAGCATTGTGATGAAAGAGATCATGGAGCAATATGATAACAGGGGCCATGGAGCATTGTGATGACAGGGGTATTGGAGCATTGTGATGGAAGTAGACATGGATCATTGTGATGACATCTGTCCTGGAACACTGTGATGACACGGTTCATCGAGTATTGTGATGACAAGGGTCATAGCAAATTGTGATGACAAGTGTCATGGGGCATTGTGATGACATTGATCATCTAGGAATTGTGATGAAAGGTATCATGGAGCACTGTGATGACTGGGGGCATGAAGCACTGTGATGAAAATTGTCCTGGATTATTGTGATGACAGCAGTCATGGAGAATTGTGATGACAGGGATTATGCAGCATTGTGTTGACAAGGGTATGGACTATTGTGATGACAATGGTCATGGAGCAATGTGATGAAAGTATTCATGGAACATCGTGATGAAAAGTGCATGGGAGCATTGTGACGATAAAGGCCATGGAGTATTGTGATGACTAGTGTCATGGAGCATTTTAATGAAAGGTTTCATTGTGCACCATGATGACAAAGGGGATGGAGAATTGTGATGAAACTGGTCCTGGAGCATTGTGATAACAAAAGCCATGGAGCATTGTGATGACAGGCATCATGGAGCATTGTGAAGAAAGGGGCCATGGGGTATTGTAATGACACTAGAGAAATATGATGAAAAAGGTCAGCGAGCATAGTGATTAAAGTGGTCATTGAGAATTGTGATGAAAAGCGACATAGAGCATTGTGATGACAAAGGTCATGGAGAACTGTGATGACCAGGGTCATGGAGCATTGTGATGACACGGTCATGGAATATTGTGATGACAAGAATTCTGGAGCATTGTGATGAGAATGGCCATGGAGTATTGTGATGACACGGTCATGGAACATTGTGATGAGAAGAATTCTGGAGCATTGTCATGACAAGGGCCATGGAGCATTGTGATGACACGGCCATGGAACATTGTGATGACAAGAATTCTGGAGCATTGTGATGACAATGGCCATGGAGCATTGTGATGACACGGTATGGAACATTGTGATGACAAGAATTCTGGAGCATTGTTATGACAAGGGCCATGGAGCATTGTGATGACACGGTCATGGAACATTTTGATGACAGGAATTCTGGAGCATTGTGCTGAAAAGGGCCATGGAGCATTGTGATGACCTGGTTATGGAACAATGTGATGAGAAGAATTCCGGAGCATTGTGCTGACAAGGGCCATGGAGCATTGTGATGACACGGCCATGGAACATTGTGATGACAAGGGCCATGGAGCATTGTGATGACACGGTCATGGAACATTGTGATGAGAAGAATTCTGGAGCATTGTGCTGACAATGGCCATGGAGCATTGTGATGATACGGTCATAGAACATTGTGATGACAAGAATTCTGGAGCATTGTGATGACAAGGGCCATGGAGCATTGTGATGACATGGTATGGAACATTGTGATGACAAGAATTCGGGAGCATTGTGATGACAAGGGCCATGGAGCATTGTGATGACACGATCATGGAATATTGTGATGAGAAGAATTCTGGAGCATTGTGATTAAAGGGCATGGAGCATTGTGATTAAAGGTGACAAGGAACATTTTGATGATATGGGCAGAGAACTCTGTGATGACTGTGGTCATGGAATATTGTGACAAAAGTTGTCATGGAACATTGTGCTGACAAGGGCCATGGAGCATTGTGATGCCACGGTCATGGAACATTGTGATGACAAGAATTCTGGAGCATTGTCATGACAAGGGCCATGGAGCATTGTGATGACACGGTCATGGAACATTGTGATGAGAAGAATTCTGGAGCATTGTGCTGACAAGGGCCATGGAGCATTGTGATGACACGGCCATGGAACATTTTGATGACAAGAATTCTGGAGCATTGTGATGAGAAGGGCCATGGAGCATTGTGATGACACGGTCATGGAATATTGTGATGACAGGATTTCTGGAGCATTGTGCTGAAAAAGGCCATGGAGCATTGTGATGACACGGTCATGGAACATTGTGATGAGAAGAATTCTGGAGCATTGTGCTGACAAGGGCCATGGAGCATTGTGATGACACGGCCATGGAACAATGTGATGACAAGAATTCTGGAGCATTGTGATGACAAGGGCCATGGAGCATTGTGATGACATGGTCACGGTACATTGTGATGACAAGAATTCTGGAGCATTGTGATGACAAAGGCCATGGAGTATTGTGATGACACGGTCATGTAACATTGTAATGAGAAGAATTCTGGAGCATTGTCATGACAAGGGCCATGGAGCATTGTGATGACACGGCCATGGAACATTGTGATGACAAGAATTCTGGAGCATTGTGATGACAATGGCCATGGAGCATTGTGATGACACGGTATGGAACATTGTGATGACAAGAATTCTGGAGCATTGTGATGACAAGGGCCATGGAGCATTGTGATGACACGGTCATGGAACATTGTGATGACAAGAATTCTGGAGCATTGTGATGACAAGGGCCATGGAGCATTGTGATGACACGGTCATGGAACATTGTGATGACAAGAATTCTGGAGCATTGTGCGGACAAGGGCCATGGAGCATTGTGATGACACAGTCATGGAACATTGTGATGAGAAGAATTCTGGAGCATTGTGCTGACAAGGGCCATGGAGCATTGTGATGACCTGGTTATGGAACAATGTGATGAGAAGAATTCCGGAGCATTGTGCTGACAAGGTCCATGGAGCATTGTGATGACACGGCCATGGAACATTGTGATGACAAGGGCCATGGAGTATTGTGATGACACGGTCATGGAACATTGTGATGAGAAGAATTCTGGAGCATTGTGCTGACAATGGCCATGGAGCATTGTGATGATACGGTCATAGAACATTGTGATGACAAGAATTCTGGAGCATTGTGATGACAAGGTCCATGGAGCATTGTGATGACACGGTATGGAACATTGTGATGACAAGAATTCGGGAGCATTGTGATGACAAGGGCCATGGAGCATTGTGATGACACGGTCATGGAACATTGTGATGACAGGAATTCTGGAGCATTGTGCTGAAAAGGGCCATGGAGCATTGTGATGACATGGTTATGGAACAATGTGATGAGAAGAATTCCGGAGCATTGTGATGACAAAGGCCATGGAGTATTGTGATGACACGGTCATGGAACATTGTGATGACAAGAATTCTGGACCATTGTGCTGACAAGGGCCATGGAGCATTGTGATGACACGGTCATGGAACATTGTGATGACAACAATTCTGGACCATTGTGATTAAAGGGCATGGAGCATTGTGATTAAAGGTGACAAGGAACATTTTGATGATATGGGCAGAGAACTCTGTGATGACTGTGGTCATGGAATATTGTGACAAAACTTGTCATGGAACATTGTGCTGACAAGGGCCATGGAGCATTGTGATGCCACGGTCATGGAACATTGTGATGACAAGAATTCTGGAGCATTGTCATGACAAGGGCCATGGAGCATTGTGATGACACGGTCATGGAACATTGTGATGAGAAGAATTCTGGAGCATTGTGCTGAAAAGGGCCATGGAGCATTGTGATGACACGGCCATGGAACATTTTGATGACAAGAATTCTGGAGCATTGTGATGACAAGGGCCATGGAGCATTGTGATGACACGGTCATGGTACATTGTGATGACAAGAATTCTGGAGCATTGTGATGACAAAGGCCATGGAGTATTGTGATGACACGGTCATGGAACATTGTAATGAGAAGAATTCTGGAGCCTTGTCATGACAAAGCCATGGAGCATTGTGATGACACGGCCATGGAACATTGTGATGACAAGAATTCTGGAGCATTGTGATGACAATGGCCATGGAGCATTGTGATGACACGGTATGGAACATTGTGATGACAAGAATTCTGGAGCATTGTAATGACAAGGGCCATGGAGCATTGTGATGACACGGTCATGGAACATTTTGATGACAGGAATTCTGGAGCATTGTGCTGAAAAGGGCCATGGAGCATTGTGATGACCTGGTTATGGAACAATGTGATGAGAAGAATTCCGGAGCATTGTGCTGACAAGGGCCATGGAGCATTGTGATGACACGGCCATGGAACATTGTGATGACAAGGGCCATGGAGCATTGTGATGACACGGTCATGGAACATTGTGATGAGAAGAATTCTGGAGCATTGTGCTGACAATGGCCATGGAGCATTGTGATGATACGGTCATAGAACATTGTGATGACAAGAATTCTGGAGCATTGTGATGACAAGGGCCATGGAGCATTGTGATGACATGGTATGGAACATTGTGATGACAAGAATTCGGGAGCATTGTGATGACAAGGGCCATGGAGCATTGTGATGACACGGTCATGGAACATTGTGATGACAGGAATTCTGGAGCATTGTGCTGAAAAGGGCCATGGAGCATTGTGATGACATGGTTATGGAACAATGTGATGAGAAGAATTCCGGAGCATTGTGATGACAAGGGCCATGGTGCATTGTGATGACACGGTCATGGAACATTGTGATGACAAGAATTCTGGACCATTGTGCTGACAAGGGCCATGGAGCATTGTGATGACACGGTCATGGAACATTGTGATGACAAGAATTCTGGACCATTGTGATGACAAGGGCCATGGAGCATTGTGATGACACGATCATGGAATATTGTGATGAGAAGAATTCTGGAGCATTGTGATTAAAGGGCATGGAGCATTGTGATTAAAGGTGACAAGGAACATTTTGATGATATGGGCAGAGAACTCTGTGATGACTGTGGTCATGGAATATTGTGACAAAAGTTGTCATGGAACATTGTGCTGACAAGGGCCATGGAGCATTGTGATGCCACGGTCATGGAACATTGTGATGACAAGAATTCTGGAGCATTGTCATGACAAGGGCCATGGAGCATTGTGATGACACGGTCATGGAACATTGTGATGAGAAGAATTCTGGAGCATTGTGCTGACAAGGGCCATGGAGCATTGTGATGACACGGCCATGGAACATTTTGATGACAAGAATTCTGGAGCATTGTGATGAGAAGGGCCATGGAGCATTGTGATGACACGGTCATGGAATATTGTGATGACAGGATTTCTGGAGCATTGTGCTGAAAAAGGCCATGGAGCATTGTGATGACACGGTCATGGAACATTGTGATGAGAAGAATTCTGGAGCATTGTGCAGACAAGGGCCATGGAGCATTGTGATGACATGGCCATGGAACATTGTGATGACAAGAATTCTGGAGCATTGTGATGACAAGGGCCATGGAGCATTGTGATGACACGGTCACGGTACATTGTGATGACAAGAATTCTGGAGCATTGTGATGACAAAGGCCATGGAGTATTGTGATGACACGGTCATGGAACATTGTAATGAGAATAATTCTGGAGCATTGTCATGACAAGGGCCATGGAGCATTGTGAAGACACGGCCATGGAACATTGTGATGACAAGAATTCTGGAGCATTGTGATGACAATGGCCATGGAGCATTGTGATGACACGGTATGGAACATTGTGATGACAAGAATTCTGGAGCATTGTGATGACAAGGGCCATGGAGCATTGTGATGACACGGTCATGGAACATTGTGATGACAAGAATTCTGGAGCATTGTGATGACAAGGGCCATGGAGCATTGTGATGACACGGTCATGGAACATTGTGATGACAAGAATTCTGGAGCATTGTGCGGACAAGGGCCATGGAGCATTGTGATGACACAGTCATGGAACATTGTTATGAGAAGAATTCTGGAGCATTGTGCTGACAAGGGCCATGGAGCATTGTGATGACCTGGTTATGGAACAATGTGATGAGAAGAATTCCGGAGCATTGTGCTGACAAGGGCCATGGAGCATTGTGATGACACGGCCATGGAACATTGTGATGACAAGGGCCATGGAGCATTGTGATGACACGGTCATGGAACATTGTGATGAGAAGAATTCTGGAGCATTGTGCTGACAATGGCCATGGAGCATTGTGATGATACGGTCATAGAACATTGTGATGACAAGAATTCTGGAGCATTGTGATGACAAGGGCCATGGAGCATTGTGATGACACGGTATGGAACATTGTGATGACAAGAATTCGGGAGCATTGTGATGACAAGGGCCATGGAGCATTGTGATGACACGGTCATGGAACATTGTGATGACAGGAATTCTGGAGCATTGTGCTGAAAAGGGCCATGGAGCATTGTGATGACATGGTTATGGAACAATGTGATGAGAAGAATTCCGGAGCATTGTGATGACAAAGGCCATGGAGTATTGTGATGACACGGTCATGGAACATTGTGATGACAAGAATTCTGGACCATTGTGCTGACAAGGGCCATGGAGCATTGTGATGACACGGTCATGGAACATTGTGATGACAAGAATTCTGGACCATTGTGATTAAAGGGCATGGAGCATTGTGATTAAAGGTGACAAGGAACATTTTGATGATATGGGCAGAGAACTCTGTGATGACTGTGGTCATGGAATATTGTGACAAAACTTGTCATGGAACATTGTGCTGACAAGGGCCATGGAGCATTGTGATGCCACGGTCATGGAACATTGTGATGACAAGAATTCTGGAGCATTGTCATGACAAGGGCCATGGAGCATTGTGATGACACGGTCATGGAACATTGTGATGAGAAGAATTCTGGAGCATTGTGCTGAAAAGGGCCATGGAGCATTGTGATGACACGGTCATGGAAGATTGTGATGAGAAGAATTCTGGAGCATTGTGCTGACAAGGGCCATGGAGCATTGTGATGACACGGCCATGGAACATTTTGATGACAAGAATTCTGGAGCATTGTGATGACAAGGGCCATGGAGCATTGTGATGACACGGTCATGGTACATTGTGATGACAAGAATTCTGGAGCATTGTGATGACAAAGGCCATGGAGTATTGTGATGACACGGTCATGGAACATTGTAATGAGAAGAATTCTGGAGCATTGTCATGACAAGGCCATGGAGCATTGTGATGACACGGCCATGGAACATTGTGATGACAAGAATTCTGGAGCATTGTGATGACAATGGCCATGGAGCATTGTGATGACACGGTATGGAACATTGTGATGACAAGAATTCTGGAGCATTGTGATGACAAGGGCCACGGAGCATTGTGATGACACGGTCATGGAACATTGTGATGACAAGAATTCTGGAGCATTGTGATGACAAGGGCCATGGAGCATTGTGATGACACGGTCATGGAAGATTGTGATGACAAGAATTCTGGAGCATTGTGCGGACAAGGGCCATGGAGCATTGTGATGACACAGTCATGGAACATTGTGATGAGAAGAATTCTGGAGCATTGTGATGACAAGGGCCATGGAGCATTGTGATGACACGGTATGGAACATTGTGATGACAAGAATTCTGGAGCATTGTGATGACAAGGGCCATGGAGCATTGTGATGACAAGTGTCATGGGGCATTTTGATGACATTGGCATGGAGCATTATGATGACAAGGGTTCTGGAGCATTAGGATGACAAGGGCATGGAGCATTGTGATGACACGGTTATGGAACATTGTGATGACAAGAATTCTGGAGCATTGTGCTGACAAGGGCCATGGAGCATTGTGATGACACGGTCATGGAACATTGTGATGAGAAGCATTCTGGAGCATTGTCCTGACAAGCGCCATGGAGCATTGTGATGATACGGTCATGGAACATTGTGATGACAAGAATTCTGGAGCATTATGATGACATGGGTCATGGAACATTGTGATTAAAGGGGCCATGGAGCATTGTGAATTCAAATGCTACGGAGCTTTGAGATGACAGGTTTCATGGAGCACTGTGATGAATGGGATCTTGGATCATTGTGATGACAAGTGTCCTGGAACCTTGTGATGACACGGTTCATGGAGCTTTGTGATGACAAGGACCATGGCGAATTGTGATGACATCTGTCATGGGGCATTGTGATGACAGTGGTCATCTAGATTTGCGATGAAAGGTATCATGGAGCACTGTGATGACAGGGGCCATGGAACATTGTGATGACAAAGGCCATGGAGCATTGTGATGACAAGTGTCATGGGGCATTTTGATGACATTGGCATGGAACATTATGATGACAAGAGTTCTGGAGCATTTTGATGACAAGGGCATGGAGCATTGTGATGACAGGGCCCACGGAGCTTTGTGATGAAAAGGGCAGGGTACATTGTGATGACAGGGTTCATGGAGCATTGTGATGAAAGGGGCCATAGAGCATTGAGATGGGAGCCGTTATGAGGCATGGTGATGACAGTGGTCATGGAGCATTGTGATGAAAGAGATCATGGAGCAATATGATAACAGGGGCCATGGAGCATTGTGATGACAGGGGTATTGGAGCATTGTGATGGAAGTAGACATGGATCATTGTGATGACATGTGTCCTGGAACACTGTGATGACACGGTTCATCGAGTATTGTGATGACAAGGGTCATAGCAAATTGTGATGACAAGTGTCATGGGGCATTGTGATGACATTGATCATCTAGGAATTGTGATGAAAGGTATCATGGAGCACTGTGATGACTGGGGGCATGAAGCACTGTGATGAAAATTGTCCTGGATTATTGTGATGACAGCAGTCATGGAGAATTGTGATGACAGGGATTATGCAGCATTGTGTTGACAAGGGTATGGACTATTGTGATGACAATGGTCATGGAGCAATGTGATGAAAGTATTCATGGAACATCGTGATGAAAAGTGCATGGGAGCATTGTGACGATAAAGGCCATGGAGTATTGTGATGACTAGTGTCATGGAGCATTTTAATGAAAGGTTTCATTGTGCACCATGATGACAAAGGGGATGGAGAATTGTGATGAAACTGGTCCTGGAGCATTGTGATAACAAAAGCCATGGAGCATTGTGATGACAGGCATCATGGAGCATTGTGAAGAAAGGGGCCATGGGGTATAGTAATGACACTAGAGAAATATGATGAAAAAGGTCAGCGAGCATAGTGATTAAAGTGGTCATTGAGAATTGTGATGAAAAGCGACATAGAGCATTGTGATGACAAAGGTCATGGAGAACTGTGATGACCAGGGTCATGGAGCATTGTGATGACACGGTCATGGAATATTGTGATGACAAGAATTCTGGAGCATTGTGATGAGAATGGCCATGGAGTATTGTGATGACACGGTCATGGAACATTGTGATGAGAAGAATTCTGGAGCATTGTCATGACAAGGGCCATGGAGCATTGTGATGACACGGCCATGGAACATTGTGATGACAAGAATTCTGGAGCATTGTGATGACAATGGCCATGGAGCATTGTGATGACACGGTATGGAACATTGTGATGACAAGAATTCTGGAGCATTGTTATGACAAGGGCCATGGAGCATTGTGATGACACGGTCATGGAACATTTTGATGACAGGAATTCTGGAGCATTGTGCTGAAAAGGGCCATGGAGCATTGTGATGACCTGGTTATGGAACAATGTGATGAGAAGAATTCCGGAGCATTGTGCTGACAAGGGCCATGGAGCATTGTGATGACACGGCCATGGAACATTGTGATGACAAGGGCCATGGAGCATTGTGATGACACGGTCATGGAACATTGTGATGAGAAGAATTCTGGAGCATTGTGCTGACAATGGCCATGGAGCATTGTGATGATACGGTCATAGAACATTGTGATGACAAGAATTCTGGAGCATTGTGATGACAAGGGCCATGGAGCATTGTGATGACACGGTCATGGAACATTGTGATGAGAAGAATTCTGGAGCATTGTGCTGACAATGGCCATGGAGCATTGTGATGATACGGTCATAGAACATTGTGATGACAAGAATTCTGGAGCATTGTGATGACAAGGGCCATGGAGCATTGTGATGACATGGTATGGAACATTGTGATGACAAGAATTCGGGAGCATTGTGATGACAAGGGCCATGGAGCATTGTGATGACACGGTCATGGAACATTGTGATGACAGGAATTCTGGAGCATTGTGCTGAAAAGGGCCATGGAGCATTGTGATGACATGGTATGGAACATTGTGATGACAAGAATTCGGGAGCATTGTGATGACAAGGGCCATGGAGCATTGTGATGACACGGTCATGGAACATTGTGATGACAAGAATTCTGGACCATTGTGATTAAAGGGCATGGAGCATTGTGATTAAAGGTGACAAGGAACATTTTGATGATATGGGCAGAGAACTCTGTGATGACTGTGGTCATGGAATATTGTGACAAAACTTGTCATGGAACATTGTGCTGACAAGGGCCATGGAGCATTGTGATGCCACGGTCATGGAACATTGTGATGACAAGAATTCTGGAACATTGTCATGACAAGGGCCATGGAGCATTGTGATGACACGGTCATGGAACATTGTGATGAGAAGAATTCTGGAGCATTGTGCTGAAAAGGGCCATGGAGCATTGTGATGACACGGTCATGGAAGATTGTGATGAGAAGAATTCTGGAGCATTGTGCTGACAAGGGCCATGGAGCATTGTGATGACACGGCCATGGAACATTTTGATGACAAGAATTCTGGAGCATTGTGATGACAAGGGCCATGGAGCATTGTGATGACACGGTCATGGTACATTGTGATGACAAGAATTCTGGAGCATTGTGATGACAAAGGCCATGGAGTATTGTGATGACACGGTCATGGAACATTGTAATGAGAAGAATTCTGGAGCATTGTCATGACAAGGCCATGGAGCATTGTGATGACACGGCCATGGAACATTGTGATGACAAGAATTCTGGAGCATTGTGATGACAATGGCCATGGAGCATTGTGATGACACGGTATGGAACATTGTGATGACAAGAATTCTGGAGCATTGTGATGACAAGGGCCACGGAGCATTGTGATGACACGGTCATGGAACATTGTGATGACAAGAATTCTGGAGCATTGTGATGACAAGGGCCATGGAGCATTGTGATGACACGGTCATGGAACATTGTGATGACAAGAATTCTGGAGCATTGTGCGGACAAGGGCCATGGAGCATTGTGATGACACAGTCATGGAACATTGTGATGAGAAGAATTCTGGGGCATTGTGATGACAAGGGCCATGGAGCATTGTGATGACACGGTATGGAACATTGTGATGACAAGAATTCTGGAGCATTGTGATGACAAGGGCCATGGAGCATTGTGATGACAAGTGTCATGGGGCATTTTGATGACATTGGCATGGAGCATTATGATGACAAGGGTTCTGGAGCATTAGGATGACAAGGGCATGGAGCATTGTGATGACACGGTTATGGAACATTGTGATGACAAGAATTCTGGAGCATTGTGCTGACAAGGGCCATGGAGCATTGTGATGACACGGTCATGGAACATTGTGATGAGAAGCATTCTGGAGCATTGTCCTGACAAGGGCCATGGAGCATTGTGATGATACGGTCATGGAACATTGTGATGACAAGAATTCTGGAGCATTATGATGACATGGGTCATGGAACATTGTGATTAAAGGGGCCATGGAGCATTGTGAATTCAAATGCTACGGAGCTTTGAGATGACAGGTTTCATGGAGCACTGTGATGAATGGGATCTTGGATCATTGTGATGACAAGTGTCCTGGAACCTTGTGATGACACGGTTCATGGAGCTTTGTGATGACAAGGACCATGGCGAATTGTGATGACATCTGTCATGGGGCATTGTGATGACAGTGGTCATCTAGATTTGCGATGAAAGGTATCATGGAGCACTGTGATGACAGGGGCCATGGAACATTGTGATGACAAAGGCCATGGAGCATTGTGATGACAAGTGTCATGGGGCATTTTGATGACATTGGCATGGAACATTATGATGACAAGAGTTCTGGAGCATTTTGATGACAAGGGCATGGAGCATTGTGATGACAGGGCCCACGGAGCTTTGTGATGAAAAGGGCAGGGTACATTGTGATGACAGGGTTCATGGAGCATTGTGATGAAAGGGGCCATAGAGCATTGAGATGGGAGCCGTTATGAGGCATGGTGATGACAGTGGTCATGGAGCATTGTGATGAAAGAGATCATGGAGCAATATGATAACAGGGGCCATGGAGCATTGTGATGACAGGGGTATTGGAGCATTGTGATGGAAGTAGACATGGATCATTGTGATGACATCTGTCCTGGAACACTGTGATGACACGGTTCATCGAGTATTGTGATGACAAGGGTCATAGCAAATTGTGATGACAAGTGTCATGGGGCATTGTGATGACATTGATCATCTAGGAATTGTGATGAAAGGTATCATGGAGCACTGTGATGACTGGGGGCATGAAGCACTGTGATGAAAATTGTCCTGGATTATTGTGATGACAGCAGTCATGGAGAATTGTGATGACAGGGATTATGCAGCATTGTGTTGACAAGGGTATGGACTATTGTGATGACAATGGTCATGGAGCAATGTGATGAAAGTATTCATGGAACATCGTGATGAAAAGTGCATGGGAGCATTGTGACGATAAAGGCCATGGAGTATTGTGATGACTAGTGTCATGGAGCATTTTAATGAAAGGTTTCATTGTGCACCATGATGACAAAGGGGATGGAGAATTGTGATGAAACTGGTCCTGGAGCATTGTGATAACAAAAGCCATGGAGCATTGTGATGACAGGCATCATGGAGCATTGTGAAGAAAGGGGCCATGGGGTATTGTAATGACACTAGAGAAATATGATGAAAAAGGTCAGCGAGCATAGTGATTAAAGTGGTCATTGAGAATTGTGATGAAAAGCGACATAGAGCATTGTGATGACAAAGGTCATGGAGAACTGTGATGACCAGGGTCATGGAGCATTGTGATGACACGGTCATGGAATATTGTGATGACAAGAATTCTGGAGCATTGTGATGAGAATGGCCATGGAGTATTGTGATGACACGGTCATGGAACATTGTGATGAGAAGAATTCTGGAGCATTGTCATGACAAGGGCCATGGAGCATTGTGATGACACGGCCATGGAACATTGTGATGACAAGAATTCTGGAGCATTGTGATGACAATGGCCATGGAGCATTGTGATGACACGGTATGGAACATTGTGATGACAAGAATTCTGGAGCATTGTTATGACAAGGGCCATGGAGCATTGTGATGACACGGTCATGGAACATTTTGATGACAGGAATTCTGGAGCATTGTGCTGAAAAGGGCCATGGAGCATTGTGATGACCTGGTTATGGAACAATGTGATGAGAAGAATTCCGGAGCATTGTGCTGACAAGGGCCATGGAGCATTGTGATGACACGGCCATGGAACATTGTGATGACAAGGGCCATGGAGCATTGTGATGACACGGTCATGGAACATTGTGATGAGAAGAATTCTGGAGCATTGTGCTGACAATGGCCATGGAGCATTGTGATGATACGGTCATAGAACATTGTGATGACAAGAATTCTGGAGCATTGTGATGACAAGGGCCATGGAGCATTGTGATGACATGGTATGGAACATTGTGATGACAAGAATTCGGGAGCATTGTGATGACAAGGGCCATGGAGCATTGTGATGACACGATCATGGAATATTGTGATGAGAAGAATTCTGGAGCATTGTGATTAAAGGGCATGGAGCATTGTGATTAAAGGTGACAAGGAACATTTTGATGATATGGGCAGAGAACTCTGTGATGACTGTGGTCATGGAATATTGTGACAAAAGTTGTCATGGAACATTGTGCTGACAAGGGCCATGGAGCATTGTGATGCCACGGTCATGGAACATTGTGATGACAAGAATTCTGGAGCATTGTGATGAGAAGGGCCATGGAGCATTGTGATGACATGGTCACGGTACATTGTGATGACAAGAATTCTGGAGCATTGTGATGAGAAGGGCCATGGAGCATTGTGATGACACGGTCATGGAATATTGTGATGACAGGATTTCTGGAGCATTGTGCTGAAAAAGGCCATGGAGCATTGTGATGACACGGTCATGGAACATTGTGATGAGAAGAATTCTGGAGCATTGTGCTGACAAGGGCCATGGAGCATTGTGATGACACGGCCGTGGAACATTGTGATGACAAGAATTCTGGAGCATTGTGATGACAAGGGCCATGGAGCATTGTGATGACATGGTCACGGTACATTGTGATGACAAGAATTCTGGAGCATTGTGATGACAAAGGCCATGGAGTATTGTGATGACACGGTCATGTAACATTGTAATGAGAAGAATTCTGGAGCATTGTCATGACAAGGGCCATGGAGCATTGTGATGACACGGCCATGGAACATTGTGATGACAAGAATTCTGGAGCATTGTGATGACAATGGCCATGGAGCATTGTGATGACACGGTATGGAACATTGTGATGACAAGAATTCTGGAGCATTGTGATGACAAGGGCCATGGAGCATTGTGATGACACGGTCATGGAACATTGTGATGACAAGAATTCTGGAGCATTGTGATGACAAGGGCCATGGAGCATTGTGATGACACGGTCATGGAACATTGTGATGACAAGAATTCTGGAGCATTGTGCGGACAAGGGCCATGGAGCATTGTGATGACACAGTCATGGAACATTGTGATGAGAAGAATTCTGGAGCATTGTGCTGACAAGGGCCATGGAGCATTGTGATGACCTGGTTATGGAACAATGTGATGAGAAGAATTCCGGAGCATTGTGCTGAGAAGGTCCATGGAGCATTGTGATGACACGGCCATGGAACATTGTGATGACAAGGGCCATGGAGCATTGTGATGACACGGTCATGGAACATTGTGATGAGAAGAATTCTGGAGCATTGTGCTGACAATGGCCATGGAGCATTGTGATGATACGGTCATAGAACATTGTGATGACAAGAATTCTGGAGCATTGTGATGACAAGGTCCATGGAGCATTGTGATGACACGGTATGGAACATTGTGATGACAAGAATTCGGGAGCATTGTGATGACAAGGGCCATGGAGCATTGTGATGACACGGTCATGGAACATTGTGATGACAAGAATTCTGGAGCATTGTGATGACAAGGGCCATGGAGCATTGTGATGACACGGTCATGGAACATTGTGATGACAAGAATTCTGGAGCATTGTGATGACAAGGGCCATGGAGCATTGTGATGACACGGTCATGGAACATTGTGATGACAAGAATTCTGGAGCATTGTGCGGACAAGGGCCATGGAGCATTGTGATGACACAGTCATGGAACATTGTTATGAGAAGAATTCTGGAGCATTGTGCTGACAAGGGCCATGGAGCATTGTGATGACCTGGTTATGGAACAATGTGATGAGAAGAATTCCGGAGCATTGTGCTGACAAGGGCCATGGAGCATTGTGATGACACGGCCATGGAACATTGTGATGACAAGGGCCATGGAGCATTGTGATGACACGGTCATGGAACATTGTGATGAGAAGAATTCTGGAGCATTGTGCTGACAATGGCCATGGAGCATTGTGATGATACGGTCATAGAACATTGTGATGACAAGAATTCTGGAGCATTGTGATGACAAGGGCCATGGAGCATTGTGATGACACGGTATGGAACATTGTGATGACAAGAATTCGGGAGCATTGTGATGACAAGGGCCATGGAGCATTGTGATGACACGGTCATGGAACATTGTGATGACAGGAATTCTGGAGCATTGTGCTGAAAAGGGCCATGGAGCATTGTGATGACATGGTTATGGAACAATGTGATGAGAAGAATTCCGGAGCATTGTGATGACAAAGGCCATGGAGTATTGTGATGACACGGTCATGGAACATTGTGATGACAAGAATTCTGGACCATTGTGCTGACAAGGGCCATGGAGCATTGTGATGACACGGTCATGGAACATTGTGATGACAAGAATTCTGGACCATTGTGATTAAAGGGCATGGAGCATTGTGATTAAAGGTGACAAGGAACATTTTGATGATATGGGCAGAGAACTCTGTGATGACTGTGGTCATGGAATATTGTGACAAAACTTGTCATGGAACATTGTGCTGACAAGGGCCATGGAGCATTGTGATGCCACGGTCATGGAACATTGTGATGACAAGAATTCTGGAGCATTGTCATGACAAGGGCCATGGAGCATTGTGATGACACGGTCATGGAACATTGTGATGAGAAGAATTCTGGAGCATTGTGCTGAAAAGGGCCATGGAGCATTGTGATGACACGGTCATGGAAGATTGTGATGAGAAGAATTCTGGAGCATTGTGCTGACAAGGGCCATGGAGCATTGTGATGACACGGCCATGGAACATTTTGATGACAAGAATTCTGGAGCATTGTGATGACAAGGGCCATGGAGCATTGTGATGACACGGTCATGGTACATTGTGATGACAAGAATTCTGGAGCATTGTGATGACAAAGGCCATGGAGTATTGTGATGACACGGTCATGGAACATTGTAATGAGAAGAATTCTGGAGCATTGTCATGACAAGGCCATGGAGCATTGTGATGACACGGCCATGGAACATTGTGATGACAAGAATTCTGGAGCATTGTGATGACAATTGCCATGGAGCATTGTGATGACACGGTATGGAACATTGTGATGACAAGAATTCTGGAGCATTGTGATGACAAGGGCCACGGAGCATTGTGATGACACGGTCATGGAACATTGTGATGACAAGAATTCTGGAGCATTGTGATGACAAGGGCCATGGAGCATTGTGATGACACGGTCATGGAAGATTGTGATGACAAGAATTCTGGAGCATTGTGCGGACAAGGGCCATGGAGCATTGTGATGACACAGTCATGGAACATTGTGATGAGAAGAATTCTGGAGCATTGTGATGACAAGGGCCATGGAGCATTGTGATGACACGGTATGGAACATTGTGATGACAAGAATTCTGGAGCATTGTGATGACAAGGGCCATGGAGCATTGTGATGACAAGTGTCATGGGGCATTTTGATGACATTGGCATGGAGCATTATGATGACAAGGGTTCTGGAGCATTAGGATGACAAGGGCATGGAGCATTGTGATGACACGGTTATGGAACATTGTGATGACAAGAATTCTGGAGCATTGTGCTGACAAGGGCCATGGAGCATTGTGATGACACGGTCATGGAACATTGTGATGAGAAGCATTCTGGAGCATTGTCCTGACAAGCGCCATGGAGCATTGTGATGATACGGTCATGGAACATTGTGATGACAAGAATTCTGGAGCATTATGATGACATGGGTCATGGAACATTGTGATTAAAGGGGCCATGGAGCATTGTGAATTCAAATGCTACGGAGCTTTGAGATGACAGGTTTCATGGAGCACTGTGATGAATGGGATCTTGGATCATTGTGATGACAAGTGTCCTGGAACCTTGTGATGACACGGTTCATGGAGCTTTGTGATGACAAGGACCATGGCGAATTGTGATGACATCTGTCATGGGGCATTGTGATGACAGTGGTCATCTAGATTTGCGATGAAAGGTATCATGGAGCACTGTGATGACAGGGGCCATGGAACATTGTGATGACAAAGGCCATGGAGCATTGTGATGACAAGTGTCATGGGGCATTTTGATGACATTGGCATGGAACATTATGATGACAAGAGTTCTGGAGCATTTTGATGACAAGGGCATGGAGCATTGTGATGACAGGGCCCACGGAGCTTTGTGATGAAAAGGGCAGGGTACATTGTGATGACAGGGTTCATGGAGCATTGTGATGAAAGGGGCCATAGAGCATTGAGATGGGAGCCGTTATGAGGCATGGTGATGACAGTGGTCATGGAGCATTGTGATGAAAGAGATCATGGAGCAATATGATAACAGGGGCCATGGAGCATTGTGATGACAGGGGTATTGGAGCATTGTGATGGAAGTAGACATGGATCATTGTGATGACATCTGTCCTGGAACACTGTGATGACACGGTTCATCGAGTATTGTGATGACAAGGGTCATAGCAAATTGTGATGACAAGTGTCATGGGGCATTGTGATGACATTGATCATCTAGGAATTGTGATGAAAGGTATCATGGAGCACTGTGATGACTGGGGGCATGAAGCACTGTGATGAAAATTGTCCTGGATTATTGTGATGACAGCAGTCATGGAGAATTGTGATGACAGGGATTATGCAGCATTGTGTTGACAAGGGTATGGACTATTGTGATGACAATGGTCATGGAGCAATGTGATGAAAGTATTCATGGAACATCGTGATGAAAAGTGCATGGGAGCATTGTGACGATAAAGGCCATGGAGTATTGTGATGACTAGTGTCATGGAGCATTTTAATGAAAGGTTTCATTGTGCACCATGATGACAAAGGGGATGGAGAATTGTGATGAAACTGGTCCTGGAGCATTGTGATAACAAAAGCCATGGAGCATTGTGATGACAGGCATCATGGAGCATTGTGAAGAAAGGGGCCATGGGGTATAGTAATGACACTAGAGAAATATGATGAAAAAGGTCAGCGAGCATAGTGATTAAAGTGGTCATTGAGAATTGTGATGAAAAGCGACATAGAGCATTGTGATGACAAAGGTCATGGAGAACTGTGATGACCAGGGTCATGGAGCATTGTGATGACACGGTCATGGAATATTGTGATGACAAGAATTCTGGAGCATTGTGATGAGAATGGCCATGGAGTATTGTGATGACACGGTCATGGAACATTGTGATGAGAAGAATTCTGGAGCATTGTCATGACAAGGGCCATGGAGCATTGTGATGACACGGCCATGGAACATTGTGATGACAAGAATTCTGGAGCATTGTGATGACAATGGCCATGGAGCATTGTGATGACACGGTATGGAACATTGTGATGACAAGAATTCTGGAGCATTGTTATGACAAGGGCCATGGAGCATTGTGATGACACGGTCATGGAACATTTTGATGACAGGAATTCTGGAGCATTGTGCTGAAAAGGGCCATGGAGCATTGTGATGACCTGGTTATGGAACAATGTGATGAGAAGAATTCCGGAGCATTGTGCTGACAAGGGCCATGGAGCATTGTGATGACACGGCCATGGAACATTGTGATGACAAGGGCCATGGAGCATTGTGATGACACGGTCATGGAACATTGTGATGAGAAGAATTCTGGAGCATTGTGCTGACAATGGCCATGGAGCATTGTGATGATACGGTCATAGAACATTGTGATGACAAGAATTCTGGAGCATTGTGATGACAAGGGCCATGGAGCATTGTGATGACACGGTCATGGAACATTGTGATGAGAAGAATTCTGGAGCATTGTGCTGACAATGGCCATGGAGCATTGTGATGATACGGTCATAGAACATTGTGATGACAAGAATTCTGGAGCATTGTGATGACAAGGGCCATGGAGCATTGTGATGACATGGTATGGAACATTGTGATGACAAGAATTCGGGAGCATTGTGATGACAAGGGCCATGGAGCATTGTGATGACACGGTCATGGAACATTGTGATGACAGGAATTCTGGAGCATTGTGCTGAAAAGGGCCATGGAGCATTGTGATGACATGGTATGGAACATTGTGATGACAAGAATTCGGGAGCATTGTGATGACAAGGGCCATGGAGCATTGTGATGACACGGTCATGGAACATTGTGATGACAAGAATTCTGGACCATTGTGATTAAAGGGCATGGAGCATTGTGATTAAAGGTGACAAGGAACATTTTGATGATATGGGCAGAGAACTCTGTGATGACTGTGGTCATGGAATATTGTGACAAAACTTGTCATGGAACATTGTGCTGACAAGGGCCATGGAGCATTGTGATGCCACGGTCATGGAACATTGTGATGACAAGAATTCTGGAACATTGTCATGACAAGGGCCATGGAGCATTGTGATGACACGGTCATGGAACATTGTGATGAGAAGAATTCTGGAGCATTGTGCTGAAAAGGGCCATGGAGCATTGTGATGACACGGTCATGGAAGATTGTGATGAGAAGAATTCTGGAGCATTGTGCTGACAAGGGCCATGGAGCATTGTGATGACACGGCCATGGAACATTTTGATGACAAGAATTCTGGAGCATTGTGATGACAAGGGCCATGGAGCATTGTGATGACACGGTCATGGTACATTGTGATGACAAGAATTCTGGAGCATTGTGATGACAAAGGCCATGGAGTATTGTGATGACACGGTCATGGAACATTGTAATGAGAAGAATTCTGGAGCATTGTCATGACAAGGCCATGGAGCATTGTGATGACACGGCCATGGAACATTGTGATGACAAGAATTCTGGAGCATTGTGATGACAATGGCCATGGAGCATTGTGATGACACGGTATGGAACATTGTGATGACAAGAATTCTGGAGCATTGTGATGACAAGGGCCACGGAGCATTGTGATGACACGGTCATGGAACATTGTGATGACAAGAATTCTGGAGCATTGTGATGACAAGGGCCATGGAGCATTGTGATGACACGGTCATGGAACATTGTGATGACAAGAATTCTGGAGCATTGTGCGGACAAGGGCCATGGAGCATTGTGATGACACAGTCATGGAACATTGTGATGAGAAGAATTCTGGGGCATTGTGATGACAAGGGCCATGGAGCATTGTGATGACACGGTATGGAACATTGTGATGACAAGAATTCTGGAGCATTGTGATGACAAGGGCCATGGAGCATTGTGATGACAAGTGTCATGGGGCATTTTGATGACATTGGCATGGAGCATTATGATGACAAGGGTTCTGGAGCATTAGGATGACAAGGGCATGGAGCATTGTGATGACACGGTTATGGAACATTGTGATGACAAGAATTCTGGAGCATTGTGCTGACAAGGGCCATGGAGCATTGTGATGACACGGTCATGGAACATTGTGATGAGAAGCATTCTGGAGCATTGTCCTGACAAGGGCCATGGAGCATTGTGATGATACGGTCATGGAACATTGTGATGACAAGAATTCTGGAGCATTATGATGACATGGGTCATGGAACATTGTGATTAAAGGGGCCATGGAGCATTGTGAATTCAAATGCTACGGAGCTTTGAGATGACAGGTTTCATGGAGCACTGTGATGAATGGGATCTTGGATCATTGTGATGACAAGTGTCCTGGAACCTTGTGATGACACGGTTCATGGAGCTTTGTGATGACAAGGACCATGGCGAATTGTGATGACATCTGTCATGGGGCATTGTGATGACAGTGGTCATCTAGATTTGCGATGAAAGGTATCATGGAGCACTGTGATGACAGGGGCCATGGAACATTGTGATGACAAAGGCCATGGAGCATTGTGATGACAAGTGTCATGGGGCATTTTGATGACATTGGCATGGAACATTATGATGACAAGAGTTCTGGAGCATTTTGATGACAAGGGCATGGAGCATTGTGATGACAGGGCCCACGGAGCTTTGTGATGAAAAGGGCAGGGTACATTGTGATGACAGGGTTCATGGAGCATTGTGATGAAAGGGGCCATAGAGCATTGAGATGGGAGCCGTTATGAGGCATGGTGATGACAGTGGTCATGGAGCATTGTGATGAAAGAGATCATGGAGCAATATGATAACAGGGGCCATGGAGCATTGTGATGACAGGGGTATTGGAGCATTGTGATGGAAGTAGACATGGATCATTGTGATGACATCTGTCCTGGAACACTGTGATGACACGGTTCATCGAGTATTGTGATGACAAGGGTCATAGCAAATTGTGATGACAAGTGTCATGGGGCATTGTGATGACATTGATCATCTAGGAATTGTGATGAAAGGTATCATGGAGCACTGTGATGACTGGGGGCATGAAGCACTGTGATGAAAATTGTCCTGGATTATTGTGATGACAGCAGTCATGGAGAATTGTGATGACAGGGATTATGCAGCATTGTGTTGACAAGGGTATGGACTATTGTGATGACAATGGTCATGGAGCAATGTGATGAAAGTATTCATGGAACATCGTGATGAAAAGTGCATGGGAGCATTGTGACGATAAAGGCCATGGAGTATTGTGATGACTAGTGTCATGGAGCATTTTAATGAAAGGTTTCATTGTGCACCATGATGACAAAGGGGATGGAGAATTGTGATGAAACTGGTCCTGGAGCATTGTGATAACAAAAGCCATGGAGCATTGTGATGACAGGCATCATGGAGCATTGTGAAGAAAGGGGCCATGGGGTATTGTAATGACACTAGAGAAATATGATGAAAAAGGTCAGCGAGCATAGTGATTAAAGTGGTCATTGAGAATTGTGATGAAAAGCGACATAGAGCATTGTGATGACAAAGGTCATGGAGAACTGTGATGACCAGGGTCATGGAGCATTGTGATGACACGGTCACGGAATATTGTGATGACAAGAATTCTGGAGCATTGTGATGAGAATGGCCATGGAGTATTGTGATGACACGGTCATGGAACATTGTGATGAGAAGAATTCTGGAGCATTGTCATGACAAGGGCCATGGAGCATTGTGATGACACGGCCATGGAACATTGTGATGACAAGAATTCTGGAGCATTGTGATGACAATGGCCATGGAGCATTGTGATGACACGGTATGGAACATTGTGATGACAAGAATTCTGGAGCATTGTTATGACAAGGGCCATGGAGCATTGTGATGACACGGTCATGGAACATTTTGATGACAGGAATTCTGGAGCATTGTGCTGAAAAGGGCCATGGAGCATTGTGATGACCTGGTTATGGAACAATGTGATGAGAAGAATTCCGGAGCATTGTGCTGACAAGGGCCATGGAGCATTGTGATGACACGGCCATGGAACATTGTGATGACAAGGGCCATGGAGCATTGTGATGACACGGTCATGGAACATTGTGATGAGAAGAATTCTGGAGCATTGTGCTGACAATGGCCATGGAGCATTGTGATGATACGGTCATAGAACATTGTGATGACAAGAATTCTGGAGCATTGTGATGACAAGGGCCATGGAGCATTGTGATGACATGGTATGGAACATTGTGATGACAAGAATTCGGGAGCATTGTGATGACAAGGGCCATGGAGCATTGTGATGACACGATCATGGAATATTGTGATGAGAAGAATTCTGGAGCATTGTGATTAAAGGGCATGGAGCATTGTGATTAAAGGTGACAAGGAACATTTTGATGATATGGGCAGAGAACTCTGTGATGACTGTGGTCATGGAATATTGTGACAAAAGTTGTCATGGAACATTGTGCTGACAAGGGCCATGGAGCATTGTGATGCCACGGTCATGGAACATTGTGATGACAAGAATTCTGGAGCATTGTCATGACAAGGGCCATGGAGCATTGTGATGACACGGTCATGGAACATTGTGATGAGAAGAATTCTGGAGCATTGTGCTGACAAGGGCCATGGAGCATTGTGATGACACGGCCATGGAACATTTTGATGACAAGAATTCTGGAGCATTGTGATGAGAAGGGCCATGGAGCATTGTGATGACACGGTCATGGAATATTGTGATGACAGGATTTCTGGAGCATTGTGCTGAAAAAGGCCATGGAGCATTGTGATGACACGGTCATGGAACATTGTGATGAGAAGAATTCTGGAGCATTGTGCTGACAAGGGCCATGGAGCATTGTGATGACACGGCCATGGAACATTGTGATGACAAGAATTCTGGAGCATTGTGATGACAAGGGCCATGGAGCATTGTGATGACATGGTCACGGTACATTGTGATGACAAGAATTCTGGAGCATTGTGATGACAAAGGCCATGGAGTATTGTGATGACACGGTCATGTAACATTGTAATGAGAAGAATTCTGGAGCATTGTCATGACAAGGGCCATGGAGCATTGTGATGACACGGCCATGGAACATTGTGATGACAAGAATTCTGGAGCATTGTGATGACAATGGCCATGGAGCATTGTGATGACACGGTATGGAACATTGTGATGACAAGAATTCTGGAGCATTGTGATGACAAGGGCCATGGAGCATTGTGATGACACGGTCATGGAACATTGTGATGACAAGAATTCTGGAGCATTGTGATGACAAGGGCCATGGAGCATTGTGATGACACGGTCATGGAACATTGTGATGACAAGAATTCTGGAGCATTGTGCGGACAAGGGCCATGGAGCATTGTGATGACACAGTCATGGAACATTGTGATGAGAAGAATTCTGGAGCATTGTGCTGACAAGGGCCATGGAGCATTGTGATGACCTGGTTATGGAACAATGTGATGAGAAGAATTCCGGAGCATTGTGCTGAGAAGGTCCATGGAGCATTGTGATGACACGGCCATGGAACATTGTGATGACAAGGGCCATGGAGCATTGTGATGACACGGTCATGGAACATTGTGATGAGAAGAATTCTGGAGCATTGTGCTGACAATGGCCATGGAGCATTGTGATGATACGGTCATAGAACATTGTGATGACAAGAATTCTGGAGCATTGTGATGACAAGGTCCATGGAGCATTGTGATGACACGGTATGGAACATTGTGATGACAAGAATTCGGGAGCATTGTGATGACAAGGGCCATGGAGCATTGTGATGACACGGTCATGGAACATTGTGATGACAGGAATTCTGGAGCATTGTGCTGAAAAGGGCCATGGAGCATTGTGATGACATGGTTATGGAACAATGTGATGAGAAGAATTCCGGAGCATTGTGATGACAAAGGCCATGGAGTATTGTGATGACACGGTCATGGAACATTGTGATGACAAGAATTCTGGACCATTGTGCTGACAAGGGCCATGGAGCATTGTGATGACACGGTCATGGAACATTGTGATGACAACAATTCTGGACCATTGTGATTAAAGGGCATGGAGCATTGTGATTAAAGGTGACAAGGAACATTTTGATGATATGGGCAGAGAACTCTGTGATGACTGTGGTCATGGAATATTGTGACAAAACTTGTCATGGAACATTGTGCTGACAAGGGCCATGGAGCATTGTGATGCCACGGTCATGGAACATTGTGATGACAAGAATTCTGGAGCATTGTCATGACAAGGGCCATGGAGCATTGTGATGACACGGTCATGGAACATTGTGATGAGAAGAATTCTGGAGCATTGTGCTGAAAAGGGCCATGGAGCATTGTGATGACACGGCCATGGAACATTTTGATGACAAGAATTCTGGAGCATTGTGATGACAAGGGCCATGGAGCATTGTGATGACACGGTCATGGTACATTGTGATGACAAGAATTCTGGAGCATTGTGATGACAAAGGCCATGGAGTATTGTGATGACACGGTCATGGAACATTGTAATGAGAAGAATTCTGGAGCCTTGTCATGACAAGGCCATGGAGCATTGTGATGACACGGCCATGGAACATTGTGATGACAAGAATTCTGGAGCATTGTGATGACAATGGCCATGGAGCATTGTGATGACACGGTATGGAACATTGTGATGACAAGAATTCTGGAGCATTGTGATGACAAGGGCCACGGAGCATTGTGATGACACGGTCATGGAACATTGTGATGACAAGAATTCTGGAGCATTGTGATGACAAGGGCCATGGAGCATTGTGATGACACGGTCATGGAACATTTTGATGACAAGAATTCTGGAGCATTGTGCGGACAAGGGCCATGGAGCATTGTGATGACAAGTGTCATGGGGCATTTTGATGACATTGGCATGGAGCATTATGATGACAAGGGTTCTGGAGCATTAGGATGACAAGGGCATGGAGCATTGTGATGACACGGTTATGGAACATTGTGATGACAAGAATTCTGGAGCATTGTGCTGACAAGGGCCATGGAGCATTGTGATGACACGGTCATGGAACATTGTGATGAGAAGCATTCTGGAGCATTGTCCTGACAAGGGCCATGGAGCATTGTGATGATACGGTCATGGAACATTGTGATGACAAGAATTCTGGAGCATTATGATGACATGGGTCATGGAACATTGTGATTAAAGGGGCCATGGAGCATTGTGAATTCAAATGCTACGGAGCTTTGAGATGACAGGTTTCATGGAGCACTGTGATGAATGGGATCTTGGATCATTGTGATGACAAGTGTCCTGGAACCTTGTGATGACACGGTTCATGGAGCTTTGTGATGACAAGGACCATGGCGAATTGTGATGACATCTGTCATGGGGCATTGTGATGACAGTGGTCATCTAGATTTGCGATGAAAGGTATCATGGAGCACTGTGATGACAGGGGCCATGGAACATTGTGATGACAAAGGCCATGGAGCATTGTGATGACAAGTGTCATGGGGCATTTTGATGACATTGGCATGGAACATTATGATGACAAGAGTTCTGGAGCATTTTGATGACAAGGGCATGGAGCATTGTGATGACAGGGCCCACGGAGCTTTGTGATGAAAAGGGCAGGGTACATTGTGATGACAGGGTTCATGGAGCATTGTGATGAAAGGGGCCATAGAGCATTGAGATGGGAGCCGTTATGAGGCATGGTGATGACAGTGGTCATGGAGCATTGTGATGAAAGAGATCATGGAGCAATATGATAACAGGGGCCATGGAGCATTGTGATGACAGGGGTATTGGAGCATTGTGATGGAAGTAGACATGGATCATTGTGATGACATCTGTCCTGGAACACTGTGATGACACGGTTCATCGAGTATTGTGATGACAAGGGTCATAGCAAATTGTGATGACAAGTGTCATGGGGCATTGTGATGACATTGATCATCTAGGAATTGTGATGAAAGGTATCATGGAGCACTGTGATGACTGGGGGCATGAAGCACTGTGATGAAAATTGTCCTGGATTATTGTGATGACAGCAGTCATGGAGAATTGTGATGACAGGGATTATGCAGCATTTTGTTGACAAGGGTATGGACTATTGTGATGACAATGGTCATGGAGCAATGTGATGAAAGTATTCATGGAACATCGTGATGAAAAGTGCATGGGAGCATTGTGACGATAAAGGCCATGGAGTATTGTGATGACTAGTGTCATGGAGCATTTTAATGAAAGGTTTCATTGTGCACCATGATGACAAAGGGGATGGAGAATTGTGATGAAACTGGTCCTGGAGCATTGTGATAACAAAAGCCATGGAGCATTGTGATGACAGGCATCATGGAGCATTGTGAAGAAAGGGGCCATGGGGTATTGTAATGACACTAGAGAAATATGATGAAAAAGGTCAGCGAGCATAGTGATTAAAGTGGTCATTGAGAATTGTGATGAAAAGCGACATAGAGCATTGTGATGACAAAGGTCATGGAGAACTGTGATGACCAGGGTCATGGAGCATTGTGATGACACGGTCATGGAATATTGTGATGACAAGAATTCTGGAGCATTGTGATGAGAATGGCCATGGAGTATTGTGATGACACGGTCATGGAACATTGTGATGAGAAGAATTCTGGAGCATTGTCATGACAAGGGCCATGGAGCATTGTGATGACACGGCCATGGAACATTGTGATGACAAGAATTCTGGAGCATTGTGATGACAATGGCCATGGAGCATTGTGATGACACGGTATGGAACATTGTGATGACAAGAATTCTGGAGCATTGTTATGACAAGGGCCATGGAGCATTGTGATGACACGGTCATGGAACATTTTGATGACAGGAATTCTGGAGCATTGTGCTGAAAAGGGCCATGGAGCATTGTGATGACCTGGTTATGGAACAATGTGATGAGAAGAATTCCGGAGCATTGTGCTGACAAGGGCCATGGAGCATTGTGATGACACGGCCATGGAACATTTTGATGACAAGAATTCTGGAGCATTGTGATGAGAAGGGCCATGGAGCATTGTGATGACACGGTCATGGAATATTGTGATGACAGGATTTCTGGAGCATTGTGCTGAAAAAGGCCATGGAGCATTGTGATGACACGGTCATGGAACATTGTGATGAGAAGAATTCTGGAGCATTGTGCTGACAAGGGCCATGGAGCATTGTGATGACACGGCCATGGAACATTGTGATGACAAGAATTCTGGAGCATTGTGATGACAAGGGCCATGGAGCATTGTGATGACATGGTCACGGTACATTGTGATGACAAGAATTCTGGAGCATTGTGATGACAAAGGCCATGGAGTATTGTGATGACACGGTCATGTAACATTGTAATGAGAAGAATTCTGGAGCATTGTCATGACAAGGGCCATGGAGCATTGTGATGACACGGCCATGGAACATTGTGATGACAAGAATTCTGGAGCATTGTGATGACAATGGCCATGGAGCATTGTGATGACACGGTATGGAACATTGTGATGACAAGAATTCTGGAGCATTGTGATGACAAGGGCCATGGAGCATTGTGATGACACGGTCATGGAACATTGTGATGACAAGAATTCTGGAGCATTGTGATGACAAGGGCCATGGAGCATTGTGATGACACGGTCATGGAACATTGTGATGACAAGAATTCTGGAGCATTGTGCGGACAAGGGCCATGGAGCATTGTGATGACACAGTCATGGAACATTGTGATGAGAAGAATTCTGGAGCATTGTGCTGACAAGGGCCATGGAGCATTGTGATGACCTGGTTATGGAACAATGTGATGAGAAGAATTCCGGAGCATTGTGCTGACAAGGTCCATGGAGCATTGTGATGACACGGCCATGGAACATTGTGATGACAAGGGCCATGGAGCATTGTGATGACACGGTCATGGAACATTGTGATGAGAAGAATTCTGGAGCATTGTGCTGACAATGGCCATGGAGCATTGTGATGATACGGTCATAGAACATTGTGATGACAAGAATTCTGGAGCATTGTGATGACAAGGTCCATGGAGCATTGTGATGACACGGTATGGAACATTGTGATGACAAGAATTCGGGAGCATTGTGATGACAAGGGCCATGGAGCATTGTGATGACACGGTCATGGAACATTGTGATGACAGGAATTCTGGAGCATTGTGCTGAAAAGGGCCATGGAGCATTGTGATGACATGGTTATGGAACAATGTGATGAGAAGAATTCTGGAGCATTGTGATGACAAGGGCCATGGAGCATTGTGATGACATGGTCACGGTACATTGTGATGACAAGAATTCTGGAGCATTGTGATGACAAAGGCCATGGAGTATTGTGATGACACGGTCATGTAACATTGTAATGAGAAGAATTCTGGAGCATTGTCATGACAAGGGCCATGGAGCATTGTGATGACACGGCCATGGAACATTGTGATGACAAGAATTCTGGAGCATTGTGATGACAATGGCCATGGAGCATTGTGATGACACGGTATGGAACATTGTGATGACAAGAATTCTGGAGCATTGTGATGACAAGGGCCATGGAGCATTGTGATGACACGGTCATGGAACATTGTGATGACAAGAATTCTGGAGCATTGTGATGACAAGGGCCATGGAGCATTGTGATGACACGGTCATGGAACATTGTGATGACAAGAATTCTGGAGCATTGTGCGGACAAGGGCCATGGAGCATTGTGATGACACAGTCATGGAACATTGTGATGAGAAGAATTCTGGAGCATTGTGCTGACAAGGGCCATGGAGCATTGTGATGACCTGGTTATGGAACAATGTGATGAGAAGAATTCCGGAGCATTGTGCTGACAAGGTCCATGGAGCATTGTGATGACACGGCCATGGAACATTGTGATGACAAGGGCCATGGAGCATTGTGATGACACGGTCATGGAACATTGTGATGAGAAGAATTCTGGAGCATTGTGCTGACAATGGCCATGGAGCATTGTGATGATACGGTCATAGAACATTGTGACGACAAGAATTCTGGAGCATTGTGATGACAAGGTCCATGGAGCATTGTGATGACACGGTATGGAACATTGTGATGACAAGAATTCGGGAGCATTGTGATGACAAGGGCCATGGAGCATTGTGATGACACGGTCATGGAACATTGTGATGACAGGAATTCTGGAGCATTGTGCTGAAAAGGGCCATGGAGCATTGTGATGACATGGTTATGGAACAATGTGATGAGAAGAATTCCGGAGCATTGTGATGACAAAGGCCATGGAGTATTGTGATGACACGGTCATGGAACATTGTGATGACAAGAATTCTGGACCATTGTGCTGACAAGGGCCATGGAGCATTGTGATGACACGGTCATGGAACATTGTGATGACAACAATTCTGGACCATTGTGATTAAAGGGCATGGAGCATTGTGATTAAAGGTGACAAGGAACATTTTGATGATATGGGCAGAGAACTCTGTGATGACTGTGGTCATGGAATATTGTGACAAAACTTGTCATGGAACATTGTGCTGACAAGGGCCATGGAGCATTGTGATGCCACGGTCATGGAACATTGTGATGACAAGAATTCTGGAGCATTGTCATGACAAGGGCCATGGAGCATTGTGATGACACGGTCATGGAACATTGTGATGAGAAGAATTCTGGAGCATTGTGCTGAAAAGGGCCATGGAGCATTGTGATGACACGGCCATGGAACATTTTGATGACAAGAATTCTGGAGCATTGTGATGACAAGGGCCATGGAGCATTGTGATGACACGGTCATGGTACATTGTGATGACAAGAATTCTGGAGCATTGTGATGACAAAGGCCATGGAGTATTGTGATGACACGGTCATGGAACATTGTAATGAGAAGAATTCTGGAGCCTTGTCATGACAAGGCCATGGAGCATTGTGATGACACGGCCATGGAACATTGTGATGACAAGAATTCTGGAGCATTGTGATGACAAGGGCCACGGAGCATTGTGATGACACGGTCATGGAACATTGTGATGACAAGAATTCTGGAGCATTGTGATGACAAGGGCCATGGAGCATTGTGATGACACGGTCATGGAACATTTTGATGACAAGAATTCTGGAGCATTGTGCGGACAAGGGCCATGGAGCATTGTGATGACAAGTGTCATGGGGCATTTTGATGACATTGGCATGGAGCATTATGATGACAAGGGTTCTGGAGCATTAGGATGACAAGGGCATGGAGCATTGTGATGACACGGTTATGGAACATTGTGATGACAAGAATTCTGGAGCATTGTGCTGACAAGGGCCATGGAGCATTGTGATGACACGGTCATGGAACATTGTGATGAGAAGCATTCTGGAGCATTGTCCTGACAAGGGCCATGGAGCATTGTGATGATACGGTCATGGAACATTGTGATGACAAGAATTCTGGAGCATTATGATGACATGGGTCATGGAACATTGTGATTAAAGGGGCCATGGAGCATTGTGAATTCAAATGCTACGGAGCTTTGAGATGACAGGTTTCATGGAGCACTGTGATGAATGGGATCTTGGATCATTGTGATGACAAGTGTCCTGGAACCTTGTGATGACACGGTTCATGGAGCTTTGTGATGACAAGGACCATGGCGAATTGTGATGACATCTGTCATGGGGCATTGTGATGACAGTGGTCATCTAGATATGCGATGAAAGGTATCATGGAGCACTGTGATGACAGGGGCCATGGAACATTGTGATGACAAAGGCCATGGAGCATTGTGATGACAAGTGTCATGGGGCATTTTGATGACATTGGCATGGAACATTATGATGACAAGAGTTCTGGAGCATTTTGATGACAAGGGCATGGAGCATTGTGATGACAGGGCCCACGGAGCTTTGTGATGAAAAGGGCAGGGTACATTGTGATGACAGGGTTCATGGAGCATTGTGATGAAAGGGGCCATAGAGCATTGAGATGGGAGCCGTTATGAGGCATGGTGATGACAGTGGTCATGGAGCATTGTGATGAAAGAGATCATGGAGCAATATGATAACAGGGGCCATGGAGCATTGTGATGACAGGGGTATTGGAGCATTGTGATGGAAGTAGACATGGATCATTGTGATGACATCTGTCCTGGAACACTGTGATGACACGGTTCATCGAGTATTGTGATGACAAGGGTCATAGCAAATTGTGATGACAAGTGTCATGGGGCATTGTGATGACATTGATCATCTAGGAATTGTGATGAAAGGTATCATGGAGCACTGTGATGACTGGGGGCATGAAGCACTGTGATGAAAATTGTCCTGGATTATTGTGATGACAGCAGTCATGGAGAATTGTGATGACAGGGATTATGCAGCATTGTGTTGACAAGGGTATGGACTATTGTGATGACAATGGTCATGGAGCAATGTGATGAAAGTATTCATGGAACATCGTGATGAAAAGTGCATGGGAGCATTGTGACGATAAAGGCCATGGAGTATTGTGATGACTAGTGTCATGGAGCATTTTAATGAAAGGTTTCATTGTGCACCATGATGACAAAGGGGATGGAGAATTGTGATGAAACTGGTCCTGGAGCATTGTGATAACAAAAGCCATGGAGCATTGTGATGACAGGCATCATGGAGCATTGTGAAGAAAGGGGCCATGGGGTATTGTAATGACACTAGAGAAATATGATGAAAAAGGTCAGCGAGCATAGTGATTAAAGTGGTCATTGAGAATTGTGATGAAAAGCGACATAGAGCATTGTGATGACAAAGGTCATGGAGAACTGTGATGACCAGGGTCATGGAGCATTGTGATGACACGGTCATGGAATATTGTGATGACAAGAATTCTGGAGCATTGTGATGAGAATGGCCATGGAGTATTGTGATGACACGGTCATGGAACATTGTGATGAGAAGAATTCTGGAGCATTGTCATGACAAGGGCCATGGAGCATTGTGATGACACGGCCATGGAACATTGTGATGACAAGAATTCTGGAGCATTGTGATGACAATGGCCATGGAGCATTGTGATGACACGGTATGGAACATTGTGATGACAAGAATTCTGGAGCATTGTTATGACAAGGGCCATGGAGCATTGTGATGACACGGTCATGGAACATTTTGATGACAGGAATTCTGGAGCATTGTGCTGAAAAGGGCCATGGAGCATTGTGATGACCTGGTTATGGAACAATGTGATGAGAAGAATTCCGGAGCATTGTGCTGACAAGGGCCATGGAGCATTGTGATGACACGGCCATGGAACATTGTGATGACAAGGGCCATGGAGCATTGTGATGACACGGTCATGGAACATTGTGATGAGAAGAATTCTGGAGCATTGTGCTGACAATGGCCATGGAGCATTGTGATGATACGGTCATAGAACATTGTGATGACAAGAATTCTGGAGCATTGTGATGACAAGGGCCATGGAGCATTGTGATGACACGGTATGGAACATTGTGATGACAAGAATTCGGGAACATTGTGATGACAAGGGCCATGGAGCATTGTGATGACACGGTCATGGAACATTGTGATGACAAGAATTCTGGAGCATTGTTATGACAAGGGCCATGGAGTATTGTGATGACACGGTCATGGAACATTGTGATGAGAAGAATTCTGGAGCATTGTGCTGACAATGGCCATGGAGCATTGTGATGATACGGTCATAGAACATTGTGATGACAAGAATTCTGGAGCATTGTGATGACAAGGTCCATGGAGCATTGTGATGACACAGTATGGAACATTGTGATGACAAGAATTCGGGAGCATTGTGATGACAAGGGCCATGGAGCATTGTGATGACACGGTCATGGAACATTGTGATGACAGGAATTCTGGAGCATTGTGCTGAAAAGGGCCATGGAGCATTGTGATGACATGGTTATGGAACAATGTGATGAGAAGAATTCCGGAGCATTGTGATGACAAAGGCCATGGAGTATTGTGATGACACGGTAATGGAACATTGTGATGACAAGAATTCTGGACCATTGTGCTGACAAGGGCCATGGAGCATTGTGATGACACGGTCATGGAACATTGTGATGACAAGAATTCTGGAGCTTTGTCATGACAAGGGCCATGGAGCATTGTGATGACACGGTCATGGAACATTGTGATGAGAAGAATTCTGGAGCATTGTGCTGACAAGGGCCATGGAGCATTGTGATGACATGGCCATGGAACATTTTGATGACAAGAATTCTGGAGCATTGTGATGACAAGGGCCATGGAGCATTGTGATGACACGGTATGGAACATTGTGATGACAAGAATTCTGGAGCATTGTGATGACAAGAGCCATGGAGCATTGTGATGACAAGTGTCATGGGGCATTTTGATGACATTGGCATGGAGCATTATGATGACAAGTGTTCTGGAGCATTAGGATGACAAGGGCATGGAGCATTGTAATGACACGGTTATGGAACATTGTGATGACAAGAATTCTGGAGCATTGTGCTGACAAGGGCCATGGAGCATTGTGATGACACGGTCATGGAACATTGTGATGAGAAGCATTCTGGAGCATTGTCCTGACAAGGGCCATGGAGCATTGTGATGATACGGTCATGGAACATTGTGATGACAAGAATTCTGGAGCATTATGATGACATGGGTCATGGAACATTGTGATTAAAGGGGCCATGGAGCATTGTGAATTCAAATGCTACGGAGCTTTGAGATGACAGGTTTCATGGAGCACTGTGATGAATGGGATCTTGGATCATTGTGATGACAAGTGTCCTGGAACCTTGTGATGACACGGTTCATGGAGCTTTGTGATGACAAGGACCATGGCGAATTGTGATGACATCTGTCATGGGGCATTGTGATGACAGTGGTCATCTAGATTTGCGATGAAAGGTATCATGGAGCACTGTGATGACAGGGGCCATGGAACATTGTGATGACAAAGGCCATGGAGCATTGTGATGACAAGTGTCATGGGGCATTTTGATGACATTGGCATGGAACATTATGATGACAAGAGTTCTGGAGCATTTTGATGACAAGGGCATGGAGCATTGTGATGACAGGGCCCACGGAGCTTTGTGATGAAAAGGGCAGGGTACATTGTGATGACAGGGTTTATGGAGCATTGTGATGAAAGGGGCCATAGAGCATTGAGATGGGAGCCGTTATGAGGCATGGTGATGACAGTGGTCATGGAGCATTGTGATGAAAGAGATCATGGAGCAATATGATAACAGGGGCCATGGAGCATTGTGATGACAGGGGTATTGGAGCATTGTGATGGAAGTAGACATGGATCATTGTGATGACATCTGTCCTGGAACACTGTGATGACACGGTTCATCGAGTATTGTGATGACAAGGGTCATAGCAAATTGTGATGACAAGTGTCATGGGGCATTGTGATGACATTGATCATCTAGGAATTGTGATGAAAGGTATCATGGAGCACTGTGATGACTGGGGGCATGAAGCACTGTGATGAAAATTGTCCTGGATTATTGTGATGACAGCAGTCATGGAGAATTGTGATGACAGGGATTATGCAGCATTTTGTTGACAAGGGTATGGACTATTGTGATGACAATGGTCATGGAGCAATGTGATGAAAGTATTCATGGAACATCGTGATGAAAAGTGCATGGGAGCATTGTGACGATAAAGGCCATGGAGTATTGTGATGACTAGTGTCATGGAGCATTTTAATGAAAGGTTTCATTGTGCACCATGATGACAAAGGGGATGGAGAATTGTGATGAAACTGGTCCTGGAGCATTGTGATAACAAAAGCCATGGAGCATTGTGATGACAGGCATCGTGGAGCATTGTGAAGAAAGGGGCCATGGGGTATTGTAATGACACTAGAGAAATATGATGAAAAAGGTCAGCGAGCATAGTGATTAAAGTGGTCATTGAGAATTGTGATGAAAAGCGACATAGAGCATTGTGATGACAAAGGTCATGGAGAACTGTGATGACCAGGGTCATGGAGCATTGTGATGACACGGTCATGGAATATTGTGATGACAAGAATTCTGGAGCATTGTGATGAGAATGGCCATGGAGTATTGTGATGACACGGTCATGGAACATTGTGATGAGAAGAATTCTGGAGCATTGTCATGACAAGGGCCATGGAGCATTGTGATGACACGGCCATGGAACATTGTGATGACAAGAATTCTGGAGCATTGTGATGACAATGGCCATGGAGCATTGTGATGACACGGTATGGAACATTGTGATGACAAGAATTCTGGAGCATTGTTATGACAAGGGCCATGGAGCATTGTGATGACACGGTCATGGAACATTTTGATGACAGGAATTCTGGAGCATTGTGCTGAAAAGGGCCATGGAGCATTGTGATGACCTGGTTATGGAACAATGTGATGAGAAGAATTCCGGAGCATTGTGCTGACAAGGGCCATGGAGCATTGTGATGACACGGCCATGGAACATTGTGATGACACGGTCATGGAACATTGTGATGAGAAGAATTCTGGAGCATTGTGCTGACAATGGCCATGGAGCATTGTGATGATACGGTCATAGAACATTGTGATGACAAGAATTCTGGAGCATTGTGATGACAAGGGCCATGGAGCATTGTGATGACACGGTATGGAACATTGTGATGACAAGAATTCGGGAACATTGTGATGACAAGGGCCATGGAGCATTGTGATGACACGGTCATGGAACATTGTGATGAGAAGAATTCTGGAGCATTGTGCTGACAATGGCCATGGAGCATTGTGATGATACGGTCATAGAACATTGTGATGACAAGAATTCTGGAGCATTGTGATGACAAGGGCCATGGAGCATTGTGATGACACGGTATGGAACATTGTGATGACAAGAATTCGGGAACATTGTGATGACAAGGGCCATGGAGCATTGTGATGACACGGTCATGGAACATTGTGATGACAAGAATTCTGGAGCATTGTTATGACAAGGGCCATGGAGTATTGTGATGACACGGTCATGGAACATTGTGATGAGAAGAATTCTGGAGCATTGTGCTGACAATGGCCATAGAGCATTGTGATGATACGGTCATAGAACATTGTGATGACAAGAATTCTGGAGCATTGTGATGACAAGGTCCATGGAGCATTGTGATGACACAGTATGGAACATTGTGATGACAAGAATTCGGGAGCATTGTGATGACAAGGGCCATGGAGCATTGTGATGACACGGTCATGGAACATTGTGATGACAGGAATTCTGGAGCATTGTGCTGAAAAGGGCCATGGAGCATTGTGATGACATGGTTATGGAACAATGTGATGAGAAGAATTCCGGAGCATTGTGATGACAAAGGCCATGGAGTATTGTGATGACACGGTAATGGAACATTGTGATGACAATAATTCTGGACCATTGTGCTGACAAGGGCCATGGAGCATTGTGATGACACGGTCATGGAACATTGTGATGACAAGAATTCTGGAGCATTGTGCTGACAAGGGCCATGGAGCATTGTGATGACACGGTCATGGAACATTGTGATGAGAAGAATTCTGGAGCATTGTGCTGACAAGGGCCATGGAGCATTGTGATGACATGGCCATGGAACATTTTGATGACAAGAATTCTGGAGCATTTTGATGACAAGGGCCATGTAGCATTGTGATGACACGGTTAAGGAACATTGCGATGGCAAGAATTCTGGAGCATTGTGATTAAAGGGCATGGAGCATTGTGATTAAAGGTGACAAGGAACATTTTGATGATATGGGCAGAGAACTCTGTGATGACTGTGGTCATGGAATATTGTGACAAAAGTTGTCATGGAACATTGTGCTGACAAGGGCCATGGAGCATTGTGATGCCACGGTCATGGAACATTGTGATGACAAGAATTCTGGAGCATTGTCATGACAAGGGCCATGGAGCATTGTGATGACACGGTCATGGAACATTGTGATGAGAAGAATTCTGGAGCATTGTGCTGACAAGGGCCATGGAGCATTGTGATGACACGGCCATGGAACATTTTGATGACAAGAATTCTGGAGCATTGTGATGAGAAGGGCCATGGAGCATTGTGATGACACGGTCATGGAATATTGTGATGACAGGATTTCTGGAGCATTGTGCTGAAAAAGGCCATGGAGCATTGTGATGACACGGTCATGGAACATTGTGATGAGAAGAATTCTGGAGCATTGTGCTGACAAGGGCCATGGAGCATTGTGATGACACGGCCATGGAACATTGTGATGACAAGAATTCTGGAGCATTGTGATGACAAGGGCCATGGAGCATTGTGATGACATGGTCACGGTACATTGTGATGACAAGAATTCTGGAGCATTGTGATGACAAAGGCCATGGAGTATTGTGATGACACGGTCATGGAACATTGTAATGAGAAGAATTCTGGAGCATTGTCATGACAAGGGCCATGGAGCATTGTGATGACACGGCCATGGAACATTGTGATGACAAGAATTCTGGAGCATTGTGCGGACAAGGGCCATGGAGCATTGTGATGACACAGTCATGGAACATTGTGATGAGAAGAATTCTGGAGCATTGTGCTGACAAGGGCCATGGAGCATTGTGATGACCTGGTTATGGAACAATGTGATGAGAAGAATTCCGGAGCATTGTGCTGACAAGGTCCATGGAGCATTGTGATGACACGGCCATGGAACATTGTGATGACAAGGGCCATGGAGCATTGTGATGACACGGTCATGGAACATTGTGATGAGAAGAATTCTGGAGCATTGTGCTGACAATGGCCATGGAGCATTGTGATGATACGGTCATAGAACATTGTGATGACAAGAATTCTGGAGCATTGTGATGACAAGGTCCATGGAGCATTGTGATGACACGGTATGGAACATTGTGATGACAAGAATTCGGGAGCATTGTGATGACAAGGGCCATGGAGCATTGTGATGACACGGTCATGGAACATTGTGATGACAGGAATTCTGGAGCATTGTGCTGAAAAGGGCCATGGAGCATTGTGATGACATGGTTATGGAACAATGTGATGAGAAGAATTCCGGAGCATTGTGATGACAAAGGCCATGGAGTATTGTGATGACACGGTCATGGAACATTGTGATGACAAGAATTCTGGACCATTGTGCTGACAAGGGCCATGGAGCATTGTGATGACACGGTCATGGAACATTGTGATGACAAGAATTCTGGAGCATTGTGATGACAAAGGCCATGGAGTATTGTGATGACACGGTCATGGAACATTGTAATGAGAAGAATTCTGGAGCATTGTCATGACAAGGGCCATGGAGCATTGTGATGACACGGCCATGGAACATTGAGATGACAAGAATTCTGGAGCATTGTGATGACAAGGGCCATGGAGCATTGTGATGACAAGTGTCATGGGGCATTTTGATGACATTGGCATGGAGCATTATGATGACAAGTGTTCTGGAGCATTAGGATGACAAGGGCATGGAGCATTGTGATGACACGGTTATGGAACATTGTGATGACAAGAATTCTGGAGCATTGTGCTGACAAGGGCCATGGAGCATTGTGATGACACGGTCATGGAACATTGTGATGAGAAGCATTCTGGAGCATTGTCCTGACAAGGGCCATGGAGCATTGTGATGATACGGTCATGGAACATTGTGATGACAAGAATTCTGGAGCATTATGATGACATGGGTCATGGAACATTGTGATTAAAGGGGCCATGGAGCATTGTGAATTCAAATGCTACGGAGCTTTGAGATGACAGGTTTCATGGAGCACTGTGATGAATGGGATCTTGGATCATTGTGATGACAAGTGTCCTGGAACCTTGTGATGACACGGTTCATGGAGCTTTGTGATGACAAGGACCATGGCGAATTGTGATGACATCTGTCATGGGGCATTGTGATGACAGTGGTCATCTAGATTTGCGATGAAAGGTATCATGGAGCACTGTGATGACAGGGGCCATGGAACATTGTGATGACAAAGGCCATGGAGCATTGTGATGACAAGTGTCATGGGGCATTTTGATGACATTGGCATGGAACATTATGATGACAAGAGTTCTGGAGCATTTTGATGACAAGGGCATGGAGCATTGTGATGACAGGGCCCACGGAGCTTTGTGATGAAAAGGGCAGGGTACATTGTGATGACAGGGTTTATGGAGCATTGTGATGAAAGGGGCCATAGAGCATTGAGATGGGAGCCGTTATGAGGCATGGTGATGACAGTGGTCATGGAGCATTGTGATGAAAGAGATCATGGAGCAATATGATAACAGGGGCCATGGAGCATTGTGATGACAGGGGTATTGGAGCATTGTGATGGAAGTAGACATGGATCATTGTGATGACATCTGTCCTGGAACACTGTGATGACACGGTTCATCGAGTATTGTGATGACAAGGGTCATAGCAAATTGTGATGACAAGTGTCATGGGGCATTGTGATGACATTGATCATCTAGGAATTGTGATGAAAGGTATCATGGAGCACTGTGATGACTGGGGGCATGAAGCACTGTGATGAAAATTGTCCTGGATTATTGTGATGACAGCAGTCATGGAGAATTGTGATGACAGGGATTATGCAGCATTGTGTTGACAAGGGTATGGACTATTGTGATGACAATGGTCATGGAGCAATGTGATGAAAGTATTCATGGAACATCGTGATGAAAAGTGCATGGGAGCATTGTGACGATAAAGGCCATGGAGTATTGTGATGACTAGTGTCATGGAGCATTTTAATGAAAGGTTTCATTGTGCACCATGATGACAAAGGGGATGGAGAATTGTGATGAAACTGGTCCTGGAGCATTGTGATAACAAAAGCCATGGAGCATTGTGATGACAGGCATCATGGAGCATTGTGAAGAAAGGGGCCATGGGGTATTGTAATGACACTAGAGAAATATGATGAAAAAGGTCAGCGAGCATAGTGATTAAAGTGGTCATTGAGAATTGTGATGAAAAGCGACATAGAGCATTGTGATGACAAAGGTCATGGAGAACTGTGATGACCAGGGTCATGGAGCATTGTGATGACACGGTCATGGAATATTGTGATGACAAGAATTCTGGAGCATTGTGATGAGAATGGCCATGGAGTATTGTGATGACACGGTCATGGAACATTGTGATGAGAAGAATTCTGGAGCATTGTCATGACAAGGGCCATGGAGCATTGTGATGACACGGCCATGGAACATTGTGATGACAAGAATTCTGGAGCATTGTGATGACAATGGCCATGGAGCATTGTGATGACACGGTATGGAACATTGTGATGACAAGAATTCTGGAGCATTGTTATGACAAGGGCCATGGAGCATTGTGATGACACGGTCATGGAACATTTTGATGACAGGAATTCTGGAGCATTGTGCTGAAAAGGGCCATGGAGCATTGTGATGACCTGGTTATGGAACAATGTGATGAGAAGAATTCCGGAGCATTGTGCTGACAAGGGCCATGGAGCATTGTGATGACACGGCCATGGAACATTGTGATGACAAGGGCCATGGAGCATTGTGATGACACGGTCATGGAACATTGTGATGAGAAGAATTCTGGAGCATTGTGCTGACAATGGCCATGGAGCATTGTGATGATACGGTCATAGAACATTGTGATGACAAGAATTCTGGAGCATTGTGATGACAAGGGCCATGGAGCATTGTGATGACATGGTATGGAACATTGTGATGACAAGAATTCGGGAGCATTGTGATGACAAGGGCCATGGAGCATTGTGATGACACGGTCATGGAACATTGTGATGACAGGAATTCTGGAGCATTGTGCTGAAAAGGGCCATGGAGCATTGTGATGACATGGTTATGGAACAATGTGATGAGAAGAATTCCGGAGCATTGTGATGACAAGGGCCATGGTGCATTGTGATGACACGGTCATGGAACATTGTGATGACAAGAATTCTGGACCATTGTGCTGACAAGGGCCATGGAGCATTGTGATGACACGGTCATGGAACATTGTGATGACAAGAATTCTGGACCATTGTGATGACAAGGGCCATGGAGCATTGTGATGACACGATCATGGAATATTGTGATGAGAAGAATTCTGGAGCATTGTGATTAAAGGGCATGGAGCATTGTGATTAAAGGTGACAAGGAACATTTTGATGATATGGGCAGAGAACTCTGTGATGACTGTGGTCATGGAATATTGTGACAAAAGTTGTCATGGAACATTGTGCTGACAAGGGCCATGGAGCATTGTGATGCCACGGTCATGGAACATTGTGATGACAAGAATTCTGGAGCATTGTCATGACAAGGGCCATGGAGCATTGTGATGACACGGTCATGGAACATTGTGATGAGAAGAATTCTGGAGCATTGTGCTGACAAGGGCCATGGAGCATTGTGATGACACGGCCATGGAACATTTTGATGACAAGAATTCTGGAGCATTGTGATGAGAAGGGCCATGGAGCATTGTGATGACACGGTCATGGAATATTGTGATGACAGGATTTCTGGAGCATTGTGCTGAAAAAGGCCATGGAGCATTGTGATGACACGGTCATGGAACATTGTGATGAGAAGAATTCTGGAGCATTGTGCTGACAAGGGCCATGGAGCATTGTGATGACACGGCCATGGAACATTGTGATGACAAGAATTCTGGAGCATTGTGATGACAAGGGCCATGGAGCATTGTGATGACATGGTCACGGTACATTGTGATGACAAGAATTCTGGAGCATTGTGATGACAAAGGCCATGGAGTATTGTGATGACACGGTCATGGAACATTGTAATGAGAAGAATTCTGGAGCATTGTCATGACAAGGGCCATGGAGCATTGTGATGACACGGCCATGGAACATTGTGATGACAAGAATTCTGGAGCATTGTGATGACAATGGCCATGGAGCATTGTGATGACACGGTATGGAACATTGTGATGACAAGAATTCTGGAGCATTGTGATGACAAGGGCCATGGAGCATTGTGATGACACGGTCATGGAACATTGTGATGATAAGAATTCTGGAGCATTGTGATGACAAGGGCCATGGAGCATTGTGATGACACGGTCATGGAACATTGTGATGACAAGAATTCTGGAGCATTGTGCGGACAAGGGCCATGGAGCATTGTGATGACACAGTCATGGAACATTGTGATGAGAAGAATTCTGGAGCATTGTGCTGACAAGGGCCATGGAGCATTGTGATGACCTGGTTATGGAACAATGTGATGAGAAGAATTCCGGAGCATTGTGCTGACAAGGTCCATGGAGCATTGTGATGACACGGCCATGGAACATTGTGATGACAAGGGCCATGGAGCATTGTGATGACACGGTCATGGAACATTGTGATGAGAAGAATTCTGGAGCATTGTGCTGACAATGGCCATGGAGCATTGTGATGATACGGTCATAGAACATTGTGATGACAAGAATTCTGGAGCATTGTGATGACAAGGTCCATGGAGCATTGTGATGACACGGTATGGAACATTGTGATGACAAGAATTCGGGAGCATTGTGATGACAAGGGCCATGGAGCATTGTGATGACACGGTCATGGAACATTGTGATGACAGGAATTCTGGAGCATTGTGCTGAAAAGGGCCATGGAGCATTGTGATGACATGGTTATGGAACAATGTGATGAGAAGAATTCCGGAGCATTGTGATGACAAAGGCCATGGAGTATTGTGATGACACGGTCATGGAACATTGTGATGACAAGAATTCTGGACCATTGTGCTGACAAGGGCCATGGAGCATTGTGATGACACGGTCATGGAACATTGTGATGACAACAATTCTGGACCATTGTGATTAAAGGGCATGGAGCATTGTGATTAAAGGTGACAAGGAACATTTTGATGATATGGGCAGAGAACTCTGTGATGACTGTGGTCATGGAATATTGTGACAAAACTTGTCATGGAACATTGTGCTGACAAGGGCCATGGAGCATTGTGATGCCACGGTCATGGAACATTGTGATGACAAGAATTCTGGAGCATTGTCATGACAAGGGCCATGGAGCATTGTGATGACACGGTCATGGAACATTGTGATGAGAAGAATTCTGGAGCATTGTGCTGAAAAGGGCCATGGAGCATTGTGATGACACGGCCATGGAACATTTTGATGACAAGAATTCTGGAGCATTGTGATGACAAGGGCCATGGAGCATTGTGATGACACGGTCATGGTACATTGTGATGACAAGAATTCTGGAGCATTGTGATGACAAAGGCCATGGAGTATTGTGATGACACGGTCATGGAACATTGTAATGAGAAGAATTCTGGAGCCTTGTCATGACAAGGCCATGGAGCATTGTGATGACACGGCCATGGAACATTGTGATGACAAGAATTCTGGAGCATTGTGATGACAATGGCCATGGAGCATTGTGATGACACGGTATGGAACATTGTGATGACAAGAATTCTGGAGCATTGTGATGACAAGGGCCACGGAGCATTGTGATGACACGGTCATGGAACATTGTGATGACAAGAATTCTGGAGCATTGTGATGACAAGGGCCATGGAGCATTGTGATGACACGGTCATGGAACATTTTGATGACAAGAATTCTGGAGCATTGTGCGGACAAGTGCCATGGAGCATTGTGATGACAAGTGTCATGGGGCATTTTGATGACATTGGCATGGAGCATTATGATGACAAGGGTTCTGGAGCATTAGGATGACAAGGGCATGGAGCATTGTGATGACACGGTTATGGAACATTGTGATGACAAGAATTCTGGAGCATTGTGCTGACAAGGGCCATGGAGCATTGTGATGACACGGTCATGGAACATTGTGATGAGAAGCATTCTGGAGCATTGTCCTGAAAAGGGCCATGGAGCATTGTGATGATACGGTCATGGAACATTGTGATGACAAGAATTCTGGAGCATTATGATGACATGGGTCATGGAACATTGTGATTAAAGGGGCCATGGAGCATTGTGAATTCAAATGCTACGGAGCTTTGAGATGACAGGTTTCATGGAGCACTGTGATGAATGGGATCTTGGATCATTGTGATGACAAGTGTCCTGGAACCTTGTGATGACACGGTTCATGGAGCTTTGTGATGACAAGGACCATGGCGAATTGTGATGACATCTGTCATGGGGCATTGTGATGACAGTGGTCATCTAGATTTGCGATGAAAGGTATCATGGAGCACTGTGATGACAGGGGCCATGGAACATTGTGATGACAAAGGCCATGGAGCATTGTGATGACAAGTGTCATGGGGCATTTTGATGACATTGGCATGGAACATTATGATGACAAGAGTTCTGGAGCATTTTGATGACAAGGGCATGGAGCATTGTGATGACAGGGCCCACGGAGCTTTGTGATGAAAAGGGCAGGGTACATTGTGATGACAGGGTTCATGGAGCATTGTGATGAAAGGGGCCATAGAGCATTGAGATGGGAGCCGTTATGAGGCATGGTGATGACAGTGGTCATGGAGCATTGTGATGAAAGAGATCATGGAGCAATATGATAACAGGGGCCATGGAGCATTGTGATGACAGGGGTATTGGAGCATTGTGATGGAAGTAGACATGGATCATTGTGATGACATCTGTCCTGGAACACTGTGATGACACGGTTCATCGAGTATTGTGATGACAAGGGTCATAGCAAATTGTGATGACAAGTGTCATGGGGCATTGTGATGACATTGATCATCTAGGAATTGTGATGAAAGGTATCATGGAGCACTGTGATGACTGGGGGCATGAAGCACTGTGATGAAAATTGTCCTGGATTATTGTGATGACAGCAGTCATGGAGAATTGTGATGACAGGGATTATGCAGCATTGTGTTGACAAGGGTATGGACTATTGTGATGACAATGGTCATGGAGCAATGTGATGAAAGTATTCATGGAACATCGTGATGAAAAGTGCATGGGAGCATTGTGACGATAAAGGCCATGGAGTATTGTGATGACTAGTGTCATGGAGCATTTTAATGAAAGGTTTCATTGTGCACCATGATGACAAAGGGGATGGAGAATTGTGATGAAACTGGTCCTGGAGCATTGTGATAACAAAAGCCATGGAGCATTGTGATGACAGGCATCATGGAGCATTGTGAAGAAAGGGGCCATGGGGTATTGTAATGACACTAGAGAAATATGATGAAAAAGGTCAGCGAGCATAGTGATTAAAGTGGTCATTGAGAATTGTGATGAAAAGCGACATAGAGCATTGTGATGACAAAGGTCATGGAGAACTGTGATGACCAGGGTCATGGAGCATTGTGATGACACGGTCATGGAATATTGTGATGACAAGAATTCTGGAGCATTGTGATGAGAATGGCCATGGAGTATTGTGATGACACGGTCATGGAACATTGTGATGAGAAGAATTCTGGAGCATTGTCATGACAAGGGCCATGGAGCATTGTGATGACACGGCCATGGAACATTGTGATGACAAGAATTCTGGAGCATTGTGATGACAATGGCCATGGAGCATTGTGATGACACGGTATGGAACATTGTGATGACAAGAATTCTGGAGCATTGTTATGACAAGGGCCATGGAGCATTGTGATGACACGGTCATGGAACATTTTGATGACAGGAATTCTGGAGCATTGTGCTGAAAAGGGCCATGGAGCATTGTGATGACCTGGTTATGGAACAATGTGATGAGAAGAATTCCGGAGCATTGTGCTGACAAGGGCCATGGAGCATTGTGATGACACGGCCATGGAACATTGTGATGACAAGGGCCATGGAGCATTGTGATGACACGGTCATGGAACATTGTGATGAGAAGAATTCTGGAGCATTGTGCTGACAATGGCCATGGAGCATTGTGATGATACGGTCATAGAACATTGTGATGACAAGAATTCTGGAGCATTGTGATGACAAGGGCCATGGAGCATTGTGATGACACGGTATGGAACATTGTGATGACAAGAATTCGGGAACATTGTGATGACAAGGGCCATGGAGCATTGTGATGACACGGTCATGGAACATTGTGATGACAAGAATTCTGGAGCATTGTTATGACAAGGGCCATGGAGTATTGTGATGACACGGTCATGGAACATTGTGATGAGAAGAATTCTGGAGCATTGTGCTGACAATGGCCATGGAGCATTGTGATGATACGGTCATAGAACATTGTGATGACAAGAATTCTGGAGCATTGTGATGACAAGGTCCATGGAGCATTGTGATGACACGGTATGGAACATTGTGATGCCAAGAATTCGGGAGCATTGTGATGACAAGGGCCATGGAGCATTGTGATGACACGGTCATGGAACATTGTGATGACAGGAATTCTGGAGCATTGTGCTGAAAAGGGCCATGGAGCATTGTGATGACATGGTTATGGAACAATGTGATGAGAAGAATTCCGGAGCATTGTGATGACAAAGGCCATGGAGTATTGTGATGACACGGTAATGGAACATTGTGATGACAAGAATTCTGGACCATTGTGCTGACAAGGGCCATGGAGCATTGTGATGACACGGTCATGGAACATTGTGATGACAAGAATTCTGGAGCATTGTGCGGACAAGGGCCATGGAGCATTGTGATGACACAGTCATGGAACATTGTGATGAGAAGAATTCTGGAGCATTGTGCTGACAAGGGCCATGGAGCATTGTGATGACCTGGTTATGGAACAATGTGATGAGAAGAATTCCGGAGCATTGTGCTGACAAGGTCCATGGAGCATTGTGATGACACGGTCATGGAACATTGTGATGACAAGAATTCTGGACCATTGTGCTGACAAGGGCCATGGAGCATTGTGATGACACGGTCATGGAACATTGTGATGACAAGAATTCTGGACCATTGTGATTAAAGGGCATGGAGCATTGTGATTAAAGGTGACAAGGAACATTTTGATGATATGGGCAGAGAACTCTGTGATGACTGTGGTCATGGAATATTGTGACAAAACTTGTCATGGAACATTGTGCTGACAAGGGCCATGGAGCATTGTGATGCCACGGTCATGGAACATTGTGATGACAAGAATTCTGGAGCATTGTCATGACAAGGGCCATGGAGCATTGTGATGACACGGTCATGGAACATTGTGATGAGAAGAATTCTGGAGCATTGTGCTGAAAAGGGCCATGGAGCATTGTGATGACACGGCCATGGAACATTTTGATGACAAGAATTCTGGAGCATTGTGATGACAAGGGCCATGGAGCATTGTGATGACAAGTGTCATGGGGCATTTTGATGACATTGGCATGGAGCATTATGATGACAAGGGTTCTGGAGCATTAGGATGACAAGGGCATGGAGCATTGTGATGACACGGTTATGGAACATTGTGATGACAAGAATTCTGGAGCATTGTGCTGACAAGGGCCATGGAGCATTGTGATGACACGGTCATGGAACATTGTGATGAGAAGCATTCTGGAGCATTGTCCTGACAAGGGCCATGGAGCATTGCGATGATACGGTCATGGAACATTGTGATGACAAGAATTCTGGAGCATTATGATGACATGGGTCATGGAACATTGTGATTAAAGGGGCCATGGAGCATTGTGAATTCAAATGCTACGGAGCTTTGAGATGACAGGTTTCATGGAGCACTGTGATGAATGGGATCTTGGATCATTGTGATGACAAGTGTCCTGGAACCTTGTGATGACACGGTTCATGGAGCATTGTGATGACAAGGACCATGGCGAATTGTGATGACATCTGTCATGGGGCATTGTGATGACAGTGGTCATCTAGATTTGCGATGAAAGGTATCATGGAGCACTGTGATGACAGGGGCCATGGAACATTGTGATGACAAAGGCCATGGAGCATTGTGATGACAAGTGTCATGGGGCATTTTGATGACATTGGCATGGAACATTATGATGACAAGAGTTCTGGAGCATTTTGATGACAAGGGCATGGAGCATTGTGATGACAGGGCCCACGGAGCTTTGTGATGAAAAGGGCAGGGTACATTGTGATGACAGGGTTCATGGAGCATTGTGATGAAAGGGGCCATAGAGCATTGAGATGGGAGCCGTTATGAGGCATGGTGATGACAGTGGTCATGGAGCATTGTGATGAAAGAGATCATGGAGCAATATGATAACAGGGGCCATGGAGCATTGTGATGACAGGGGTATTGGAGCATTGTGATGGAAGTAGACATGGATCATTGTGATGACATCTGTCCTGGAACACTGTGATGACACGGTTCATCGAGTATTGTGATGACAAGGGTCATAGCAAATTGTGATGACAAGTGTCATGGGGCATTGTGATGACATTGATCATCTAGGAATTGTGATGAAAGGTATCATGGAGCACTGTGATGACTGGGGGCATGAAGCACTGTGATGAAAATTGTCCTGGATTATTGTGATGACAGCAGTCATGGAGAATTGTGATGACAGGGATTATGCAGCATTTTGTTGACAAGGGTATGGACTATTGTGATGACAATGGTCATGGAGCAATGTGATGAAAGTATTCATGGAACATCGTGATGAAAAGTGCATGGGAGCATTGTGACGATAAAGGCCATGGAGTATTGTGATGACTAGTGTCATGGAGCATTTTAATGAAAGGTTTCATTGTGCACCATGATGACAAAGGGGATGGAGAATTGTGATGAAACTGGTCCTGGAGCATTGTGATAACAAAAGCCATGGAGCATTGTGATGACAGGCATCATGGAGCATTGTGAAGAAAGGGGCCATGGGGTATTGTAATGACACTAGAGAAATATGATGAAAAAGGTCAGCGAGCATAGTGATTAAAGTGGTCATTGAGAATTGTGATGAAAAGCGACATAGAGCATTGTGATGACAAAGGTTATGGAGAACTGTGATGACCAGGGACATGGAGCATTGTGATGACACGGTCATGGAACATTGTGATGACAAGAATTCTGGAGCATTGTGATGAGAATGGCCATGGAGTATTGTGATGACACGGTCATGGAACATTGTGATGAGAAGAATTCTGGAGCATTGTCATGACAAGGGCCATGGAGCATTGTGATGACACGGCCATGGAACATTGTGATGACAAGAATTCTGGAGCATTGTGATGACAATGGCCATGGAGCATTGTGATGACACGGTATGGAACATTGTGATGACAAGAATTCTGGAGCATTGTTATGACAAGGGCCATGGAGCATTGTGATGACACGGTCATGGAACATTTTGATGACAGGAATTCTGGAGCATTGTGCTGAAAAGGGCCATGGAGCATTGTGATGACCTGGTTATGGAACAATGTGATGAGAAGAATTCCGGAGCATTGTGCTGACAAGGGCCATGGAGCACTGTGATGACACGGCCATGGAACATTGTGATGACAAGGGCCATGGAGCATTGTGATGACACGGTCATGGAACATTGTGATGAGAAGAATTCTGGAGCATTGTGCTGCCAATGGCCATGGAGCATTGTGATGATACGGTCATAGAACATTGTGATGACAAGAATTCTGGAGCATTGTGATGACAAGGGCCATGGAGCATTGTGATGACACGGTATGGAACATTGTGATGACAAGAATTCGGGAACATTGTGATGACAAGGGCCATGGAGCATTGTGATGACACGGTCATGGAACATTGTGATGACAAGAATTCTGGAGCATTGTTATGACAAGGGCCATGGAGTATTGTGATGACACGGTCATGGAACATTGTGATGAGAAGAATTCTGGAGCATTGTGCTGACAATGGCCATGGAGCATTGTGATGATACGGTCATAGAACATTGTGATGACAAGAATTCTGGAGCATTGTGATGACAAGGTCCATGGAGCATTGTGATGACACGGTATGGAACATTGTGATGACAAGAATTCGGGAGCATTGTGATGACAAGGGCCATGGAGCATTGTGATGACACGGTCATGGAACATTGTGATGACAGGAATTCTGGAGCATTGTGCTGAAAAGGGCCATGGAGCATTGTGATGACATGGTTATGGAACAATGTGATGAGAAGAATTCCGGAGCATTGTGATGACAAAGGCCATGGAGTATTGTGATGACACGGTAATGGAACATTGTGATGACAAGAATTCTGGACCATTGTGCTGACAAGGGCCATGGAGCATTGTGATGACACGGTCATGGAACATTGTGATGACAAGAATTCTGGACCATTGTGATTAAAGGGCATGGAGCATTGTGATTAAAGGTGACAAGGAACATTTTGATGATATGGGCAGAGAACTCTGTGATGACTGTGGTCATGGAATATTGTGACAAAAGCTGTCATGGAACATTGTGCTGACAAGGGCCATGGAGCATTGTGATGCCACGGTCATGGAACATTGTGATGACAAGAATTCTGGAGCATTGTCATGACAAGGGCCATGGAGCATTGTGATGACACGGTCATGGAACATTGTGATGAGAAGAATTCTGGAGCATTGTGCTGACAAGGGCCATGGAGCATTGTGATGACATGGCCATGGAACATTTTGATGACAAGAATTCTGGAGCATTGTGATGACAAGGGCCATGGAGCATTGTGATGACACGGTATGGAACATTGTGATGACAAGAATTCTGGAGCATTGTGATGACAAGGGCCATGGAGCATTGTGATGACAAGTGTCATGGGGCATTTTGATGACATTGGCATGGAGCATTATGATGACAAGGGTTCTGGAGCATTAGGATGACAAGGGCATGGAGCATTGTGATGACACGGTTATGGAACATTGTGATGACAAGAATTCTGGAGCATTGTGCTGACAAGGGCCATGGAGCATTGTGATGACACAGTCATGGAACATTGTGATGAGAAGCATTCTGGAGCATTGTCCTGACAAGGGCCATGGAGCATTGTGATGATACGGTCATGGAACATTGTGATGACAAGAATTCTGGAGCATTATGATGACATGGGTCATGGAACATTGTGATTAAAGGGGCCATGGAGCATTGTGAATTCAAATGCTACGGAGCTTTGAGATGACAGGTTTCATGGAGCACTGTGATGAATGGGATCTTGGATCATTGTGATGACAAGTGTCCTGGAACCTTGTGATGACACGGTTCATGGAGCTTTGTGATGACAAGGACCATGGCGAATTGTGATGACATCTGTCATGGGGCATTGTGATGACAGTGGTCATCTAGATTTGCGATGAAAGGTATCATGGAGCACTGTGATGACAGGGGCCATGGAACATTGTGATGACAAAGGCCATGGAGCATTGTGATGACAAGTGTCATGGGGCATTTTGATGACATTGGCATGGAACATTATGATGACAAGAGTTCTGGAGCATTTTGATGACAAGGGCATGGAGCATTGTGATGAGAGGGCCCACGGAGCTTTGTGATGAAAAGGGCAGGGTACATTGTGATGACAGGGTTTATGGAGCATTGTGATGAAAGGGGCCATAGAGCATTGAGATGGGAGCCGTTATGAGGCATGGTGATGACAGTGGTCATGGAGCATTGTGATGAAACAGATCATGGAGCAATATGATAACAGGGGCCATGGAGCATTGTGATGACAGGGGTATTGGAGCATTGTGATGGAAGTAGACATGGATCATTGTGATGACATCTGTCCTGGAACACTGTGATGACACGGTTCATCGAGTATTGTGATGACAAGGGTCATAGCAAATTGTGATGACAAGTGTCATGGGGCATTGTGATGACATTGATCATCTAGGAATTGTGATGAAAGGTATCATGGAGCACTGTGATGACTGGGGGCATGAAGCACTGTGATGAAAATTGTCCTGGATTATTGTGATGACAGCAGTCATGGAGAATTGTGATGACAGGGATTATGCAGCATTGTGTTGACAAGGGTATGGACTATTGTGAAGACAATGGTCATGGAGCAATGTGATGAAAGTATTCATGGAACATCGTGATGAAAAGTGCATGGGAGCATTGTGACGATAAAGGCCATGGAGTATTGTGATGACTAGTGTCATGGAGCATTTTAATGAAAGGTTTCATTGTGCACCATGATGACAAAGGGGATGGAGAATTGTGATGAAACTGGTCCTGGAGCATTGTGATAACAAAAGCCATGGAGCATTGTGATGACAGGCATCATGGAGCATTGTGAAGAAAGGGGCCATGGGGTATTGTAATGACACTAGAGAAATATGATGAAAAAGGTCAGCGAGCATAGTGATTAAAGTGGTCATTGAGAATTGTGATGAAAAGCGACATAGAGCATTGTGATGACAAAGGTCATGGAGAACTGTGATGACCAGGGTCATGGAGCATTGTGATGACACGGTCATGGAATATTGTGATGACAAGAATTCTGGAGCATTGTGATGAGAATGGCCATGGAGTATTGTGATGACACGGTCATGGAACATTGTGATGAGAAGAATTCTGGAGCATTGTCATGACAAGGGCCATGGAGCATTGTGATGACACGGCCATGGAACATTGTGATGACAAGAATTCTGGAGCATTGTGATGACAATGGCCATGGAGCATTGTGATGACACGGTATGGAACATTGTGATGACAAGAATTCTGGAGCATTGTTATGACAAGGGCCATGGAGCATTGTGATGACACGGTCATGGAACATTTTGATGACAGGAATTCTGGAGCATTGTGCTGAAAAGGGCCATGGAGCATTGTGATGACCTGGTTATGGAACAATGTGATGAGAAGAATTCCGGAGCATTGTGCTGACAAGGGCCATGGAGCATTGTGATGACACGGCCATGGAACATTGTGATGACAAGGGCCATGGAGCATTGTGATGACACGGTCATGGAACATTGTGATGAGAAGAATTCTGGAGCATTGTGCTGACAATGGCCATGGAGCATTGTGATGACATGGTATGGAACATTGTGATGACAAGAATTCGGGAGCATTGTGATGACAAGGGCCATGGAGCATTGTGATGACACGGTCATGGAACATTGTGATGACAGGAATTCTGGAGCATTGTGCTGAAAAGGGCCATGGAGCATTGTGATGACATGGTTATGGAACAATGTGATGAGAAGAATTCCGGAGCATTGTGATGACAAGGGCCATGGTGCATTGTGATGACACGGTCATGGAACATTGTGATGACAAGAATTCTGGACCATTGTGCTGACAAGGGCCATGGAGCATTGTGATGACACGGTCATGGAACATTGTGATGACAAGAATTCTGGACCATTGTGATGACAAGGGCCATGGAGCATTGTGATGACACGATCATGGAATATTGTGATGAGAAGAATTCTGGAGCATTGTGATTAAAGGGCATGGAGCATTGTGATTAAAGGTGACAAGGAACATTTTGATGATATGGGCAGAGAACTCTGTGATGACTGTGGTCATGGAATATTGTGACAAAAGTTGTCATGGAACATTGTGCTGACAAGGGCCATGGAGCATTGTGATGCCACGGTCATGGAACATTGTGATGACAAGAATTCTGGAGCATTGTCATGACAAGGGCCATGGAGCATTGTGATGACACGGTCATGGAACATTGTGATGAGAAGAATTCTGGAGCATTGTGCTGACAAGGGCCATGGAGCATTGTGATGACACGGCCATGGAACATTTTGATGACAAGAATTCTGGAGCATTGTGATGAGAAGGGCCATGGAGCATTGTGATGACACGGTCATGGAATATTGTGATGACAGGATTTCTGGAGCATTGTGCTGAAAAAGGCCATGGAGCATTGTGATGACACGGTCATGGAACATTGTGATGAGAAGAATTCTGGAGCATTGTGCTGACAAGGGCCATGGAGCATTGTGATGACACGGCCATGGAACATTGTGATGACAAGAATTCTGGAGCATTGTGATGACAAGGGCCATGGAGCATTGTGATGACATGGTCACGGTACATTGTGATGACAAGAATTCTGGAGCATTGTGATGACAAAGGCCATGGAGTATTGTGATGACACGGTCATGGAACATTGTAATGAGAAGAATTCTGGAGCATTGTCATGACAAGGGCCATGGAGCATTGTGATGACACGGCCATGGAACATTGTGATGACAAGAATTCTGGAGCATTGTGCGGACAAGGGCCATGGAGCATTGTGATGACACAGTCATGGAACATTGTGATGAGAAGAATTCTGGAGCATTGTGCTGACAAGGGCCATGGAGCATTGTGATGACCTGGTTATGGAACAATGTGATGAGAAGAATTCCGGAGCATTGTGCTGACAAGGTCCATGGAGCATTGTGATGACACGGCCATGGAACATTGTGATGACAAGGGCCATGGAGCATTGTGATGACACGGTCATGGAACATTGTGATGAGAAGAATTCTGGAGCATTGTGCTGACAATGGCCATGGAGCATTGTGATGATACGGTCATAGAACATTGTGATGACAAGAATTCTGGAGCATTGTGATGACAAGGTCCATGGAGCATTGTGATGACACGGTATGGAACATTGTGATGACAAGAATTCGGGAGCATTGTGATGACAAGGGCCATGGAGCATTGTGATGACACGGTCATGGAACATTGTGATGACAGGAATTCTGGAGCATTGTGCTGAAAAGGGCCATGGAGCATTGTGATGACATGGTTATGGAACAATGTGATGAGAAGAATTCCGGAGCATTGTGATGACAAAGGCCATGGAGTATTGTGATGACACGGTCATGGAACATTGTGATGACAAGAATTCTGGACCATTGTGCTGACAAGGGCCATGGAGCATTGTGATGACACGGTCATGGAACATTGTGATGACAAGAATTCTGGACCATTGTGATTAAAGGGCATGGAGCATTGTGATTAAAGGTGACAAGAACATTTTGATGATATGGGCAGAGAACTCTGTGATGACTGTGGTCATGGAATATTGTGACAAAACTTGTCATGGAACATTGTGCTGACAAGGGCCATGGAGCATTGTGATGCCACGGTCATGGAACATTGTGATGACAAGAATTCTGGAGCATTGTCATGACAAGGGCCATGGAGCATTGTGATGACACGGTCATGGAACATTGTGATGAGAAGAATTCTGGAGCATTGTGCTGAAAAGGGCCATGGAGCATTGTGATGACACGGCCATGGAACATTTTGATGACAAGAATTCTGGAGCATTGTGATGACAAGGGCCATGGAGCATTGTGATGACACGGTCATGGTACATTGTGATGACAAGAATTCTGGAGCATTGTGATGACAAAGGCCATGGAGTATTGTGATGACACGGTCATGGAACATTGTAATGAGAAGAATTCTGGAGCCTTGTCATGACAAGGCCATGGAGCATTGTGATGTCACGGCCATGGAACATTGTGATGACAAGAATTCTGGAGCATTGTGATGACAATGGCCATGGAGCATTGTGATGACACGGTATGGAACATTGTGATGACAAGAATTCTGGAGCATTGTGATGACAAGGGCCACGGAGCATTGTGATGACACGGTCATGGAACATTGTGATGACAAGAATTCTGGAGCATTGTGATGACAAGGGCCATGGAGCATTGTGATGACACGGTCATGGAACATTTTGATGACAAGAATTCTGGAGCATTGTGCGGACAAGGGCCATGGAGCATTGTGATGACACAGTCATGGAACATTGTGATGAGAAGAATTCTGGAGCATTGTGCTGACAAGGGCCATGGAGCATTGTGATGATACGGTCATGGAACATTGTGATGACAAGAATTCTGGAGCATTGTGATGACAAGGGCCATGGAGCATTGTGATGACACGGTATGGAACATTGTGATGACAAGAATTCTGGAGCATTGTCATGACAAGGGCCATGGAGCATTGTGATGACACGGCCATGGAACATTGTGATGACAAGAATTCTGGAGCATTGTGATGACAATGGCCATGGAGCATTGTGATGACACGGTATGGAACATTGTGATGACAAGAATTCTGGAGCATTGTGATGACAAGGGCCATGGAACATTGTGATGACAAGTGTCATGGGGCATTTTGATGACATTGGCATGGAGCATTATGATGACAAGGGTTCTGGAGCATTAGGATGACAAGGGCATGGAGCATTGTGATGACACGGTTATGGAACATTGTGATGACAAGAATTCTGGAGCATTGTGCTGACAAGGGCCATGGAGCATTGTGATGACACGGTCATGGAACAATGTGATGAGAAGCATTCTGGAGCATTGTCCTGACAAGAGCCATGGAGCATTGTGATGATACGGTCATGGAACATTGTGATGACAAGAATTCTGGAGCATTATGATGACATGGGTCATGGAACATTGTGATTAAAGGGGCCATGGAGCATTGTGAATTCAAATGCTACGGAGCTTTGAGATGACAGGTTTCATGGAGCACTGTGATGAATGGGATCTTGGATCATTGTGATGACAAGGACCATGGCGAATTGTGATGACATCTGTCATGGGGCATTGTGATGACAGTGGTCATCTAGATTTGCGATGAAAGGTATCATGGAGCACTGTGATGACAGGGGCCATGGAACATTGTGATGACAAAGGCCATGGAGCATTGTGATGACAAGTGTCATGGGGCATTTTGATGACATTGGCATGGAACATTATGATGACAAGAGTTCTGGAGCATTTTGATGACAAGGGCATGGAGCATTGTGATGACAGGGCCCACGGAGCTTTGTGATGAAAAGGGCAGGGTACATTGTGATGACAGGGTTCATGGAGCATTGTGATGAAAGGGGCCATAGAGCATTGAGATGGGAGCCGTTATGAGGCATGGTGATGACAGTGGTCATGGAGCATTGTGATGAAAGAGATCATGGAGCAATATGATAACAGGGGCCATGGAGCATTGTGATGACAGGGGTATTGGAGCATTGTGATGGAAGTAGACATGGATCATTGTGATGACATCTGTCCTGGAACACTGTGATGACACGGTTCATCGAGTATTGTGATGACAAGGGTCATAGCAAATTGTGATGACAAGTGTCATGGGGCATTGTGATGACATTGATCATCTAGGAATTGTGATGAAAGGTATCATGGAGCACTGTGATGACTGGGGGCATGAAGCACTGTGATGAAAATTGTCCTGGATTATTGTGATGACAGCAGTCATGGAGAATTGTGATGACAGGGATTATGCAGCATTTTGTTGACAAGGGTATGGACTATTGTGATGACAATGGTCATGGAGCAATGTGATGAAAGTATTCATGGAACATCGTGATGAAAAGTGCATGGGAGCATTGTGACGATAAAGGCCATGGAGTATTGTGATGACTAGTGTCATGGAGCATTTTAATGAAAGGTTTCATTGTGCACCATGATGACAAAGGGGATGGAGAATTGTGATGAAACTGGTCCTGGAGCATTGTGATAACAAAAGCCATGGAGCATTGTGATGACAGGCATCATGGAGCATTGTGAAGAAAGGGGCCATGGGGTATTGTAATGACACTAGAGAAATATGATGAAAAAGGTCAGCGAGCATAGTGATTAAAGTGGTCATTGAGAATTGTGATGAAAAGCGACATAGAGCATTGTGATGACAAAGGTCATGGAGAACTGTGATGACCAGGGTCATGGAGCATTGTGATGACACGGTCATGGAATATTGTGATGACAAGAATTCTGGAGCATTGTGATGAGAATGGCCATGGAGTATTGTGATGACACGGTCATGGAACATTGTGATGAGAAGAATTCTGGAGCATTGTGATGACAATGGCCATGGAGCATTGTGATGACACGGTCATGGAAAATTTTGATGACAGGAATTCTGGAGCATTGTGCTGAAAAGGGCCATGGAGCAATGTGATGACCTGGTTATGGAACAATGTGATGAGAAGAATTCCGGAGCATTGTGCTGACAAGGGCCATGGAGCATTGTGATGACACGGCCATGGAACATTGTGATGACAAGGGCCATGGAGCATTGTGATGACACGGTCATGGAACATTGTGATGAGAAGAATTCTGGAGCATTGTGCTGACAATGGCCATGGAGCATTGTGATGACACGGTCATGGAACATTGTGATGACAAGAATTCTGGACCATTGTGATTAAAGTGCATGGAGCATTGTGATTAAAGGTGACAAGGAACATTTTGATGATATGGGCAGAGAACTCTGTGATGACTGTGGTCATGGAATATTGTGACAAAACTTGTCATGGAACATTGTGCTGACAAGGGCCATGGAGCATTGTGATGCCACGGTCATGGAACATTGTGATGACAAGAATTCTGGAGCATTGTCATGACAAGGGCCATGGAGCATTGTGATGACACGGTCATGGAACATTGTGATGAGAAGAATTCTGGAGCATTGTGCTGAAAAGGGCCATGGAGCATTGTGATGACACGGCCATGGAACATTTTGATGACAAGAATTCTGGAGCATTGTGATGACAAGGGCCATGGAGCATTGTGATGACACGGTCATGGTACATTGTGATGACAAGAATTCTGGAGCATTGTGATGACAAAGGCCATGGAGTATTGTGATGACACGGTCATGGAACATTGTAATGAGAAGAATTCTGGAGCCTTGTCATGACAAGGCCATGGAGCATTGTGATGACACGGCCATGGAACATTGTGATGACAAGAATTCTGGAGCATTGTGATGACAATGGCCATGGAGCATTGTGATGACACGGTATGGAACATTGTGATGACAAGAATTCTGGAGCATTGTGATGACAAGGGCCACGGAGCATTGTGATGACACGGTCATGGAACATTGTGATGACAAGAATTCTGGAGCATTGTGCTGACAAGGGCCATGGAGCATTGTGATGACCTGGTTATGGAACAATGTGATGAGAAGAATTCCGGAGCATTGTGCTGACAAGGTCCATGGAGCATTGTGATGACACGGCCATGGAACATTGTGATGACAAGGGCCATGGAGCATTGTGATGACACGGTCATGGAACATTGTGATGAGAAGAATTCTGGAGCATTGTGCTGACAATGGCCATGGAGCATTGTGATGATACGGTCATAGAACATTGTGATGACAAGAATTCTGGAGCATTGTGATGACAAGGTCCATGGAGCATTGTGATGACACGGTATGGAACATTGTGATGATAAGAATTCGGGAGCATTGTGATGACAAGTGCCATGGAGCATTGTGATGACACGGTCATGGAACATTGTGATGACAGGAATTCTGGAGCATTGTGCTGAAAAGGGCCATGGAGCATTGTGATGACATGGTTATGGAACAATGTGATGAGAAGAATTCCGGAGCATTGTGATGACAAAGGCCATGGAGTATTGTGATGACACGGTCATGGAACATTGTGATGACAAGAATTCTGGACCATTGTGCTGACAAGGGCCATGGAGCATTGTGATGACACGGTCATGGAACATTGTGATGACAAGAATTCTGGACCATTGTGATTAAAGGGCATGGAGCATTGTGATTAAAGGTGACAAGAACATTTTGATGATATGGGCAGAGAACTCTGTGATGACTGTGGTCATGGAATATTGTGACAAAACTTGTCATGGAACATTGTGCTGACAAGGGCCATGGAGCATTGTGATGCCACGGTCATGGAACATTGTGATGACAAGAATTCTGGAGCATTGTCATGACAAGGGCCATGGAGCATTGTGATGACACGGTCATGGAACATTGTGATGAGAAGAATTCTGGAGCATTGTGCTGAAAAGGGCCATGGAGCATTGTGATGACACGGCCATGGAACATTTTGATGACAAGAATTCTGGAGCATTGTGATGACAAGGGCCATGGAGCATTGTGATGACACGGTCATGGTACATTGTGATGACAAGAATTCTGGAGCATTGTGATGACAAAGGCCATGGAGTATTGTGATGACACGGTCATGGAACATTGTAATGAGAAGAATTCTGGAGCCTTGTCATGACAAGGCCATGGAGCATTGTGATGACACGGCCATGGAACATTGTGATGACAAGAATTCTGGAGCATTGTGATGACAATGGCCATGGAGCATTGTGATGACACGGTATGGAACATTGTGATGACAAGAATTCTGGAGCATTGTGATGACAAGGGCCACGGAGCATTGTGATGACACGGTCATGGAACATTGTGATGACAAGAATTCTGGAGCATTGTGATGACAAGGGCCATGGAGCATTGTGATGACACGGTCATGGAACATTTTGATGACAAGAATTCTGGAGCATTGTGCGGACAAGGGCCATGGAGCATTGTGATGACACAGTCATGGAACATTGTGATGAGAAGAATTCTGGAGCATTGTGCTGACAAGGGCCATGGAGCATTGTGATGATACGGTCATGGAACATTGTGATGACAAGAATTCTGGAGCATTGTGATGACAAGGGCCATGGAGCATTGTGATGACACGGTATGGAACATTGTGATGACAAGAATTCTGGAGCATTGTCATGACAAGGGCCATGGAGCATTGTGATGACACGGCCATGGAACATTGTGATGACAAGAATTCTGGAGCATTGTGATGACAATGGCCATGGAGCATTGTGATGACACGGTATGGAACATTGTGATGACAAGAATTCTGGAGCATTGTGATGACAAGGGCCATGGAACATTGTGATGACAAGTGTCATGGGGCATTTTGATGACATTGGCATGGAGCATTATGATGACAAGGGTTCTGGAGCATTAGGATGACAAGGGCATGGAGCATTGTGATGACACGGTTATGGAACATTGTGATGACAAGAATTCTGGAGCATTGTGCTGACAAGGGCCATGGAGCATTGTGATGACACGGTCATGGAACAATGTGATGAGAAGCATTCTGGAGCATTGTCCTGACAAGGGCCATGGAGCATTGTGATGATACGGTCATGGAACATTGTGATGACAAGAATTCTGGAGCATTATGATGACATGGGTCATGGAACATTGTGATTAAAGGGGCCATGGAGCATTGTGAATTCAAATGCTACGGAGCTTTGAGATGACAGGTTTCATGGAGCACTGTGATGAATGGGATCTTGGATCATTGTGATGACAAGGACCATGGCGAATTGTGATGACATCTGTCATGGGGCATTGTGATGACAGTGGTCATCTAGATTTGCGATGAAAGGTATCATGGAGCACTGTGATGACAGGGGCCATGGAACATTGTGATGACAAAGGCCATGGAGCATTGTGATGACAAGTGTCATGGGGCATTTTGATGACATTGGCATGGAACATTATGATGACAAGAGTTCTGGAGCATTTTGATGACAAGGGCATGGAGCATTGTGATGACAGGGCCCACGGAGCTTTGTGATGAAAAGGGCAGGGTACATTGTGATGACAGGGTTCATGGAGCATTGTGATGAAAGGGGCCATAGAGCATTGAGATGGGAGCCGTTATGAGGCATGGTGATGACAGTGGTCATGGAGCATTGTGATGAAAGAGATCATGGAGCAATATGATAACAGGGGCCATGGAGCATTGTGATGACAGGGGTATTGGAGCATTGTGATGGAAGTAGACATGGATCATTGTGATGACATCTGTCCTGGAACACTGTGATGACACGGTTCATCGAGTATTGTGATGACAAGGGTCATAGCAAATTGTGATGACAAGTGTCATGGGGCATTGTGATGACATTGATCATCTAGGAATTGTGATGAAAGGTATCATGGAGCACTGTGATGACTGGGGGCATGAAGCACTGTGATGAAAATTGTCCTGGATTATTGTGATGACAGCAGTCATGGAGAATTGTGATGACAGGGATTATGCAGCATTTTGTTGACAAGGGTATGGACTATTGTGATGACAATGGTCATGGAGCAATGTGATGAAAGTATTCATGGAACATCGTGATGAAAAGTGCATGGGAGCATTATGACGATAAAGGCCATGGAGTATTGTGATGACTAGTGTCATGGAGCATTTTAATGAAAGGTTTCATTGTGCACCATGATGACAAAGGGGATGGAGAATTGTGATGAAACTGGTCCTGGAGCATTGTGATAACAAAAGCCATGGAGCATTGTGATGACAGGCATCATGGAGCATTGTGAAGAAAGGGGCCATGGGGTATTGTAATGACAATAGAGAAATATGATGAAAAAGGTCAGCGAGCATAGTGATTAAAGTGGTCATTGAGAATTGTGATGAAAAGCGACATAGAGCATTGTGATGACAAAGGTCATGGAGAACTGTGATGACCAGGGTCATGGAGCATTGTGATGACACGGTCATGGAATATTGTGATGACAAGAATTCTGGAGCATTGTGATGAGAATGGCCATGGAGTATTGTGATGACACGGTCATGGAACATTGTGATGAGAAGAATTCTGGAGCATTGTCATGACAAGGGCCATGGAGCATTGTGATGACACGGCCATGGAACATTGTGATGACAAGAATTCTGGAGCATTGTGATGACAATGGCCATGGAGCATTGTGATGACACGGTATGGAACATTGTGATGACAAGAATTCTGGAGCATTGTTATGACAAGGGCCATGGAGCATTGTGATGACACGGTCATGGAAAATTTTGATGACAGGAATTCTGGAGCATTGTGCTGAAAAGGGCCATGGAGCATTGTGATGACCTGGTTATGGAACAATGTGATGAGAAGAATTCCGGAGCATTGTGCTGACAAGGGCCATGGAGCATTGTGATGACACTGCCATGGAACATTGTGATGACAAGGGCCATGGAGCATTGTGATGACACGGTCATGGAACATTGTGATGAGAAGAATTCTGGAGCATTGTGCTGACAATGGCCATGGAGCATTGTGATGATACGGTCATAGAAGATTGTGATGACAAGAATTCTGGAGCATTGTGATGACAAGGGCCATGGAGCATTGTGATGACACGGTATGGAACATTGTGATGACAAGAATTCGGGAGCATTGTGATGACAAGGGCCATGGAGCATAGTGATGACACGGTCATGGAACATTGAGATGACAGGAATACTGGAGCATTGTGCTGAAAAGGGCCATGGAGCATTGTGATGACATGGTTATGGAACAATGTGATGAGAAGAATTCCGGAGCATTGTGATGACAAAGGCCATGGAGTATTGTGATGACACGGTCATGGAACATTGTGATGACAAGAATTCTGGACCATTGTGCTGACAAGGGCCATGGAGCATTGTGATGACACGGTCATGGAACATTGTGATTACAAGAATTCTGGACCATTGTGATTAAAGGGCATGGAGCATTGTGATTAAAGGTGACAAGGAACATTTTGATGATATGGGCAGAGAACACTGTGATGACTGTGGTCATGGAATATTGTGACAAAACTTGTCATGGAACATTGTGCTGACAAGGGCCATGGAGCATTGTGATGCCACGGTCATGGAACATTGTGATGACAAGAATTCTGGAGCATTGTCATGACAAGGGCCATGGAGCATTGTGATGACACGGTCATGGAAGATTGTGATGAGAAGAATTCTGGAGCATTGTGCTGACAAGGGCCATGGAGCATTGTGATGACACGGCCATGGAACATTTTGATGACAAGAATTCTGGAGCATTGTGATGACAAGGGCCATGGAGCATTGTGATGACACGGTATGGAACATTGTGATGACAAGAATTCTGGAGCATTGTGATGACAAGGGCCATGGAGCATTGTGATGACAAGTGTCATGGGGCATTTTGATGACATTGGCATGGAGCATTATGATGACAAGGGTTCTGGAGCATTAGGATGACAAGGGCATGGAGCATTGTGATGACACGGTTATGGAACATTGTGATGACAAGAATTCTGGAGCATTGTGCTGACAAGGGCCATGGAGCATTGTGATGACACGGTCATGGAACATTGTGATGAGAAGCATTCTGGAGCATTGTCCTGACAAGGGCCATGGAGCATTGTGATGATACGGTCATGGAACATTGTGATGACAAGAATTCTGGAGCATTATGATGACATGGGTCATGGAACATTGTGATTAAAGGGGCCATGGAGCATTGTGAATTCAAATGCTACGGAGCTTTGAGATGACAGGTTTCATGGAGCACTGTGATGAATGGGATCTTGGATCATTGTGATGACAAGTGTCCTGGAACCTTGTGATGACACGGTTCATGGAGCATTGTGATGACAAGGACCATGGCGAATTGTGATGACATCTCTCATGGGGCATTGTGATGACAGTGGTCATCTAGATTTGCGATGAAAGGTATCATGGAGCACTGTGATGACAGGGGCCATGGAACATTGTGATGACAAAGGCCATGGAGCATTGTGATGACAAGTGTCATGGGGCATTTTGATGACATTGGCATGGAACATTATGATGACAAGAGTTCTGGAGCATTTTGATGACAAGGGCATGGAGCATTGTGATGACAGGGCCCACGGAGCTTTGTGATGAAAAGGGCAGGGTACATTGTGATGACAGGGTTCATGGAGCATTGTGATGAAAGGGGCCATAGAGCATTGAGATGGGAGCCGTTATGAGGCATGGTGATGACAGTGGTCATGGAGCATTGTGATGAAAGAGATCATGGAGCAATATGATAACAGGGGCCATGGAGCATTGTGATGACAGGGGTATTGGAGCATTGTGATGGAAGTAGACATGGATCATTGTGATGACATCTGTCCTGGAACACTGTGATGACACGGTTCATCGAGTATTGTGATGACAAGGGTCATAGCAAATTGTGATGACAAGTGTCATGGGGCATTGTGATGACATTGACATTCTAGGAATTGTGATGAAAGGTATCATGGAGCACTGTGATGACTGGGGGCATGAAGCACTGTGATGAAAATTGTCCTGGATTATTGTGATGACAGCAGTCATGGAGAATTGTGATGACAGGGATTATGCAGCATTGTGTTGACAAGGGTATGGACTATTGTGATGACAATAGCCATGGAGCAATGTGATGAAAGTATTCATGGAACATCGTGATGAAAAGTGCATGGGAGCATTGTGACGATAAAGGCCATGGAGTATTGTGATGACTAGTGTCATGGAGCATTTTAATGAAAGGTTTCATTGTGCACCATGATGACAAAGGGGATGGAGAATTGTGATGAAACTGGTCCTGGAGCATTGTGATAACAAAAGCCATGGAGCATTGTGATGACAGGCATCATGGAGCATTGTGAAGAAAGGGGCCATGGGGTATTGTAATGACACTAGAGAAATATGATGAAAAAGGTCAGCGAGCATAGTGATTAAAGTGGTCATTGAGAATTGTGATGAAAAGCGACATAGAGCATTGTGATGACAAAGGTCATGGAGAACTGTGATGACCAGGGTCATGGAGCATTGTGATGACACAGTCATGGAATATTGTGATGACAAGAATTCTGGAGCATTGTGATGAGAATGGCCATGGAGTATTGTGATGACACGGTCATGGAACATTGTGATGAGAAGAATTCTGGAGCATTGTCATGACAAGGGCCATGGAGCATTGTGATGACACGGCCATGGAACATTGTGATGACAAGAATTCTGGAGCATTGTGATGACAATGGCCATGGAGCATTGTGATGACACGGTATGGAACATTGTGATGACAAGAATTCTGGAGCATTGTTATGACAAGGGCCATGGAGCATTGTGATGACACGGTCATGGAACATTGTGATGACAAGAATTCTGGAGCATTGTGATGACAAGGGCCATGGAGCATTGTGATGACACGGTCATGGAACATTGTGATGACAAGAATTCTGGAGCATTGTGCGGACAAGGGCCATGGAGCATTGTGATGACACAGTCATGGAACATTGTGATGAGAAGAATTCTGGAGCATTGTGCTGACAAGGGCCATGGAGCATTGTGATGACACGGCCATGGAACATTGTGATGACAAGGGCCATGGAGCATTGTGATGACACGGTCATGGAACATTGTGATGAGAAGAATTCTGGAGCATTGTGCTGACAATGGCCATGGAGCATTGTGATGATACGGTCATAGAACATTGTGATGACAAGAATTCTGGAGCATTGTGATGACAAGGGCCATGGAGCATTGTGATGACACGGTATGGAACATTGTGATGACAAGAATTCGGGAGCATTGTGATGACAAGGGCCATGGAGCATTGTGATGACACGGTCATGGAACATTGTGATGACAGGAATTCTGGAGCATTGTGCTGAAAAGGGCCATGGAGCATTGTGATGACATGGTTATGGAACAATGTGATGAGAAGAATTCCGGAGCATTGTGATGACAAAGGCCATGGTGCATTGTGATGACACGGTCATGGAACATTGTGATGAGAAGAATTCTGGAGCATTGTGCTGACAAGGGCCATGGAACATTGTGATGACACGGTCATGGCACATTGTGATGACAAGAATTCTGGACCATTGTGCTGACAAGGGCCATGGAGCATTGTGATGACACGGTCATGGAACATTGTGATGACAAGAATTCTGGAGCATTGTGCGGACAAGGGCCATGGAGCATTGTGATGACACGGTCATGGAACATTGTGATGACAAGAATTCTGGAGCATTGTGATGACAAGGGCCATGGAGCATTGTGATGACACGGTCATGGAACATTGTGATGACAAGAATTCTGGAGCATTGTGCGGACAAGGGCCATGGAGCATTGTGATGATACGGTCATGGAACATTGTGATGACAAGAATTCTGGAGCATTATGATGACATGGGTCATGGAACATTGTGATTAAAGGGGCCATGGAGCATTGTGAATTCAAATGCTACGGAGCTTTGAGATGACAGGTTTCATGGAGCACTGTGATGAATGGGATCTTGGATCATTGTGATGACAAGGACCATGGCGAATTGTGATGACATCTGTCATGGGGCATTGTGATGACAGTGGTCATCTAGATTTGCGATGAAAGGTATCATGGAGCACTGTGATGACAGGGGCCATGGAACATTGTGATGACAAAGGCCATGGAGCATTGTGATGACAAGTGTCATGGGGCATTTTGATGACATTGGCATGGAACATTATGATGACAAGAGTTCTGGAGCATTTTGATGACAAGGGCATGGAGCATTGTGATGACAGGGCCCACGGAGCTTTGTGATGAAAAGGGCAGGGTACATTGTGATGACAGGGTTCATGGAGCATTGTGATGAAAGGGGCCATAGAGCATTGAGATGGGAGCCGTTATGAGGCATGGTGATGACAGTGGTCATGGAGCATTGTGATGAAAGAGATCATGGAGCAATATGATAACAGGGGCCATGGAGCATTGTGATGACAGGGGTATTGGAGCATTGTGATGGAAGTAGACATGGATCATTGTGATGACATCTGTCCTGGAACACTGTGATGACACGGTTCATCGAGTATTGTGATGACAAGGGTCATAGCAAATTGTGATGACAAGTGCCATGGGGCATTGTGATGACATTGATCATCTAGGAATTGTGATGAAAGGTATCATGGAGCACTGTGATGACTGGGGGCATGAAGCACTGTGATGAAAATTGTCCTGGATTATTGTGATGACAGCAGTCATGGAGAATTGTGATGACAGGGATTATGCAGCATTTTGTTGACAAGGGTATGGACTATTGTGATGACAATGGTCATGGAGCAATGTGATTAAAGTATTCATGGAACATCGTGATGAAAAGTGCATGGGAGCATTGTGACGATAAAGGCCATGGAGTATTGTGATGACTAGTGTCATGGAGCATTTTAATGAAAGGTTTCATTGTGCACCATGATGACAAAGGGGATGGAGAATTGTGATGAAACTGGTCCTGGAGCATTGTGATAACAAAAGCCATGGAGCATTGTGATGACAGGCATCATGGAGCATTGTGAAGAAAGGGGCCATGGGGTATTGTAATGACACTAGAGAAATATGATGAAAAAGGTCAGCGAGCATAGTGATTAAAGTGGTCATTGAGAATTGTGATGAAAAGCGACATAGAGCATTGTGATGACAAAGGTCATGGAGAACTGTGATGACCAGGGTCATGGAGCATTGTGATGACACGGTCATGGAATATTGTGATGACAAGAATTCTGGAGCATTGTGATGAGAATGGCCATGGAGTATTGTGATGACACGGTCATGGAACATTGTGATGAGAAGAATTCTGGAGCATTGTGCTGACAATGGCCATGGAGCATTGTGATGATACGGTCATAGAACATTGTGATGACAAGAATTCTGGAGCATTGTGATGACAAGGGCCATGGAGCATTGTGATGACACGGTATGGAACATTGTGATGACAAGAATTCGGGAGCATTGTGATGACAAGGGCCATGGAGCATAGTGATGACACGGTCATGGAACATTGAGATGACAGGAATTCTGGAGCATTGTGCTGAAAAGGGCCATGGAGCATTGTGATGACATGGTTATGGAACAATGTGATGAGAAGAATTCCGGAGCATTGTGATGACAAAGGCCATGGAGTATTGTGATGACACGGTCATGGAACATTGTGATGACAAGAATTCTGGACCATTGTGCTGACAAGGGCCATGGAGCATTGTGATGACACGGTCATGGAACATTGTGATTACAAGAATTCTGGACCATTGTGATTAAAGGGCATGGAGCATTGTGATTAAAGGTGACAAGGAACATTTTGATGATATGGGCAGAGAACACTGTGATGACTGTGGTCATGGAATATTGTGACAAAACTTGTCATGGAACATTGTGCTGACAAGGGCCATGGAGCATTGTGATGCCACGGTCATGGAACATTGTGATGACAAGAATTCTGGAGCATTGTCATGACAAGGGCCATGGAGCATTGTGATGACACGGTCATGGAACATTGTGATGAGAAGAATTCTGGAGCATTGTGCTGACAAGGGCCATGGAGCATTGTGATGACATGGCCATGGAACATTTTGATGACAAGAATTCTGGAGCATTGTGATGACAAGGGCCATGGAGCATTGTGATGACACGGTCATGGAATATTGTGATGACAGGATTTCTGGAGCATTGTGCTGAAAAGGGCCATGGAGCATTGTGATGACACGGTCATGGAAGATTGTGATGAGAAGAATTCTGGAGCATTGTGCTGACAAGGGCCATGGAGCATTGTGATGACACGGCCATGGAACATTTTGATGACAAGAATTCTGGAGCATTGTGATGACAAGGGCCATGGAGCATTGTGATGACACGGTATGGAACATTGTGATGACAAGAATTCTGGAGCATTGTGATGACAAGGGCCATGGAGCATTGTGATGACAAGTGTCATGGGGCATTTTGATGACATTGGCATGGAGCATTATGATGAGAAGGGTTCTGGATCATTAGGATGACAAGGGCATGGAGCATTGTGATGACACGGTTATGGAACATTGTGATGACAAGAATTCTGGAGCATTGTGCTGACAAGGGCCATGGAGCATTGTGATGACACGGTCATGGAACATTGTGATGAGAAGCATTCTGGAGCATTGTCCTGACAAGGGCCATGGAGCATTGTGATGATACGGTCATGGAACATTGTGATGACAAGAATTCTGGAGCATTATGATGACATGGGTCATGGAACATTGTGATTAAAGGGGCCATGGAGCATTGTGAATTCAAATGCTACGGAGCTTTGAGATGACAGGTTTCATGGAGCACTGTGATGAATGGGATCTTGGATCATTGTGATGACAAGTGTCCTGGAACCTTGTGATGACACGGTTCATGGAGCATTGTGATGACAAGGACCATGGCGAATTGTGATGACATCTGTCATGGGGCATTGTGATGACAGTGGTCATCTAGATTTGCGATGAAAGGTATCATGGAGCACTGTGATGACAGGGGCCATGGAACATTGTGATGACAAAGGCCATGGAGCATTGTGATGACAAGTGTCATGGGGCATTTTGATGACATTGGCATGGAACATTATGATGACAAGAGTTCTGGAGCATTTTGATGACAAGGGCATGGAGCATTGTGATGACAGGGCCCACGGAGCTTTGTGATGAAAAGGGCAGGGTACATTGTGATGACAGGGTTCATGGAGCATTGTGATGAAAGGGGCCATAGAGCATTGAGATGGGAGCCGTTATGAGGCATGGTGATGACAGTGGTCATGGAGCATTGTGATGAAAGAGATCATGGAGCAATATGATAACAGGGGCCATGGAGCATTGTGATGACAGGGGTATTGGAGCATTGTGATGGAAGTAGACATGGATCATTGTGATGACATCTGTCCTGGAACACTGTGATGACACGGTTCATCGAGTATTGTGATGACAAGGGTCATAGCAAATTGTGATGACAAGTGTCATGGGGCATTGTGATGACATTGACATTCTAGGAATTGTGATGAAAGGTATCATGGAGCACTGTGATGACTGGGGGCATGAAGCACTGTGATGAAAATTGTCCTGGATTATTGTGATGACAGCAGTCATGGAGAATTGTGATGACAGGGATTATGCAGCATTGTGTTGACAAGGGTATGGACTATTGTGATGACAATAGCCATGGAGCAATGTGATGAAAGTATTCATGGAACATCGTGATGAAAAGTGCATGGGAGCATTGTGACGATAAAGGCCATGGAGTATTGTGATGACTAGGGTCATGGAGCATTTTAATGAAAGGTTTCATTGTGCACCATGATGACAAAGGGGATGGAGAATTGTGATGAAACTGGTCCTGGAGCATTGTGATAACAAAAGCCATGGAGCATTGTGATGACAGGCATCATGGAGCATTGTGAAGAAAGGGGCCATGGGGTATTGTAATGACACTAGAGAAATATGATGAAAAAGGTCAGCGAGCATAGTGATTAAAGTGGTCATTGAGAATTGTGATGAAAAGCGACATAGAGCATTGTGATGACAAAGGTCATGGAGAACTGTGATGACCAGGGTCATGGAGCATTGTGATGACACGGTCATGGAATATTGTGATGACAAGAATTCTGGAGCATTGTGATGAGAATGGCCATGGAGTATTGTGATGACACGGTCATGGAACATTGTGATGAGAAGAATTCTGGAGCATTGTCATGACAAGGGCCATGGAGCATTGTGATGACACGGCCATGGAACATTGTGATGACAAGAATTCTGGAGCATTGTGATGACAATGGCCATGGAGCATTGTGATGACACGGTATGGAACATTGTGATGACAAGAATTCTGGAGCATTGTTATGACAAGGGCCATGGAGCATTGTGATGACCCGGTCATGGAACATTGTGATGACAAGAATTCTGGAGCATTGTGATGACAAGGGCCATGGAGCATTGTGATGACACGGTCATGGAACATTGTGATGACAAGAATTCTGGAGCATTGTGCGGACAAGGGCCATGGAGCATTGTGATGACACAGTCATGGAACATTGTGATGAGAAGAATTCTGGAGCATTGTGCTGACAAGGGCCATGGAGCATTGTGATGACACGGCCATGGAACATTGTGATGACAAGGGCCATGGAGCATTGTGATGACACGGTCATGGAACATTGTGATGAGAAGAATTCTGGAGCATTGTGCTGACAATGGCCATGGAGCATTGTGATGATACGGTCATAGAACATTGTGATGACAAGAATTCTGGAGCATTGTGATGACAAGGGCCATGGAGCATTGTGATGACACGGTATGGAACATTGTGATGACAAGAATTCGGGAGCATTGTGATGACAAGGGCCATGGAGCATTGTGATGACACGGTCATGGAACATTGTGATGACAGGAATTCTGGAGCATTGTGCTGAAAAGGGCCATGGAGCATTGTGATGACATGGTTATGGAACAATGTGATGAGAAGAATTCCGGAGCATTGTGATGACAAAGGCCATGGTGCATTGTGATGACACGGTCATGGAACATTGTGATGAGAAGAATTCTGGAGCATTGTGCTGACAAGGGCCATGGAACATTGTGATGACACGGTCATGGAACATTGTGATGACAAGAATTCTGGACCATTGTGCTGACAAGGGCCATGGAGCATTGTGATGACACGGTCATGGAACATTGTGATGACAAGAATTCTGGACCATTGTGATGACAAGGGCCATGGAGCATTGTGATGACACGATCATGGAATATTGTGATGAGAAGAATTCTGGAGCATTGTGATTAAAGGGCATGGAGCATTGTGATTAAAGGTGACAAGGAACATTTTGATGATATGGGCAGAGAACTCTGTGATGACTGTGGTCATGGAATATTGTGACAAAAGTTGTCATGGAACATTGTGCTGACAAGGGCCATGGAGCATTGTGATGCCACGGTCATGGAACATTGTGATGACAAGAATTCTGGAGCATTGTCATGACAAGGGCCATGGAGCATTGTGATGACACGGTCATGGAACATTGTGATGAGAAGAATTCTGGAGCATTGTGCTGACAAGGGCCATGGAGCATTGTGATGACACGGCCATGGAACATTTTGATGACAAGAATTCTGGAGCATTGTGATGAGAAGGGCCATGGAGCATTGTGATGACACGGTCATGGAATATTGTGATGACAGGATTTCTGGAGCATTGTGCTGAAAAAGGCCATGGAGCATTGTGATGACACGGTCATGGAACATTGTGATGAGAAGAATTCTGGAGCATTGTGCTGACAAGGGCCATGGAGCATTGTGATGACACGGCCATGGAACATTGTGATGACAAGAATTCTGGAGCATTGTGATGACAAGGGCCATGGAGCATTGTGATGACACGGTCACGGTACATTGTGATGACAAGAATTCTGGAGCATTGTGATGACAAAGGCCATGGAGTATTGTGATGACACGGTCATGGAACATTGTAATGAGAAGAATTCTGGAGCATTGTCATGACAAGGGCCATGGAGCATTATGATGACACGGCCATGGAACATTGTGATGACAAGAATTCTGGAGCATTGTGATGACAATGGCCATGGAGCATTGTGATGACACGGTATGGAACATTGTGATGACAAGAATTCTGGAGCATTGTGATGACAAGGGCCATGGAGCATTGTGATGACACGGTCATGGAACATTGTGATGACAAGAATTCTGGAGCATTGTGATGACAAGGGCCATGGAGCATTGTGATGACACGGTCATGGAACATTGTGATGACAAGAATTCTGGAGCATTGTGCGGACAAGGGCCATGGAGCATTGTGATGACACAGTCATGGAACATTGTGATGAGAAGAATTCTGGAGCATTGTGCTGACAAGGGCCATGGAGCATTGTGATGACACGGTATGGAACATTGTGATGACAAGAATTCTGGAGCATTGTGATGACAAGGGCCATGGAGCATTGTGATGACACGGTATGGAACATTGTGATGACAAGAATTCTGGAGCATTGTCATGACAAGGGCCATGGAGCATTGTGATGACACGGCCATGGAACATTGTGATGACAAGAATTCTGGAGCATTGTGATGACAATGGCCATGGAGCATTGTGATGACACGGTATGGAACATTGTGATGACAAGAATTCTGGAGCATTGTGATGACAAGGGCCATGGAGCATTGTGATGACACGGTCATGGAACATTGTGATGACAAGAATTCTGGAGCATTGTGATGACAAGGGCCATGGAGCATTGTGATGACACGGTCATGGAACATTGTGATGACAAGAATTCTGGAGCATTGTGCGGACAAGGGCCATGGAGCATTGTGATGACACAGTCATGGAACATTGTGATGAGAAGAATTCTGGAGCATTGTGCTGACAAGGGCCATGGAGCATTGTGATGACACGGTATGGAACATTGTGATGACAAGAATTCTGGAGCATTGTGATGACAAGGGCCATGGAGCATTGTGATGACACGGTATGGAACATTGTGATGACAAGAATTCTGGAGCATTGTCATGACAAGGGCCATGGAGCATTGTGATGACACGGCCATGGAACATTGTGATGACAAGAATTCTGGAGCATTGTGATGACAATGGCCATGGAGCATTGTGATGACACGGTATGGAACATTGTGATGACAAGAATTCTGGAGCATTGTGATGACAAGGGCCATGGGGCATTTTGATGACATTGGCATGGAGCATTATGATGACAAGGGTTCTGGAGCATTAGGATGACAAGGGCATGGAGCATTGTGATGACAAGAATTCTGGAGCATTGTGCTGACAAGGGCCATGGAGCATTGTGATGACACGGTCATGGAACATTGTGATGAGAAGCATTCTGGAGCATTGTCCTGACAAGGGCCATGGAGCATTGTGATGATACGGTCATGGAACATTGTGATGACAAGAATTCTGGAGCATTATGATGACATGGGTCATGGAACATTGTGATTACAGGGGCCATGGAGCATTGTGAATTCAAAAGCTATGGAGCATTGAGATGACAGGGTTCATGGAGCACTGTGATGAATGTGATCTTGGATCATTTTGATGACAAGTGTCCTGGAACCTTGTGATGACACGGTTCATGGAGCATTGTGATGACAAGGACCATGGCGAATTGTGATGATATCTGTCATGGGGCATTGTGATGACAGTGGTCATCTCGATTTACGATGAAAGGTATCATGGAGCACTGTGATAACAGGGGCCATGGAACATTGTGATGACAAAGGCCATGGAGCATTGTGATGACAAGTGTCATGGGGCATTTTGATGACATTGGCATGGAGCATTATGATGACAAGAGTTCTGGAGCATTAGGATGACAAGGGCATGGAGCATTGTGATGAAAGGGCCCACAGAGCTTTGTGATGAAAAGGGCAGGGTACATTGTGATGACAGGGTTCATGGAGCTTTGTGATGAAAGGGGACATGGAGCATTGAGATGAGAGCCATTATGAGGCATGGTGATGACAGTGGTCATGGAGCATTGTGATGAAAGAGATCATGGAGCAATATGATAACAGGGGCCATGGAGCATTGTCATGACAGGGGTATTGGAGCATTGTGATGGAAGTAGACATGGATCATTGTGATGACATGTGTCCTGGAACACTGTGATGACACGGTTCATCGAGTATTGTGATGACAAGGGTCATAGCGAATTGTGATGACAAGTGTCATGGGTCATTGTGATGACATTGATCATCTAGGAATTGTGATGAAAGGTATCATGGAGCACTGTGATGACTGGGGGCATGAAGCACTGTGATGAAAATTGTCCTGGATTATTGTGATGACAGCAGTCATGGAGAATTGTGATGACAGGGATTATGCAGCATTGTGTTGACAAGGGTATGGACTATTGTGATGACAATGGTCATGGAGCAATGTGATGAAAGTATTCATGGAACATCGTGATGAAAAGTGCATGGGAGCATTGTGACGATAAAGGCCATGGAGTATTGTGATGACTAGTGTCATGGAGCATTTTAATGAAAGGTTTCATTGTGCACCATGATGACAAAGGGGATGGAGAATTGTGATGAAACTGGTCCTGGAGCATTGTGATAACAAAAGCCATGGAGCATTGTCATGACAGGCATCATGGAGCATTGTGAAGAAAGGGGCCATGGGGTATGGTAATGACACTAGAGAAATATGATGAAAATGGTCAGCGAGGATAGTGATTAAAGTGGTCATTGAGAATTGTGATGAAAAGCGACATAGAGCATTGTGATGACAAAGGTCATGGAGAACTGTGATGACCAGGGTCATGGAGCATTGTGATGACACGGTCATGGAATATTGTGATGACAAGAATTCTGGAGCATTGTGATGAGAATGGCCATGGAGTATTGTGATGACACGGTCATGGAACATTGTGATGACAAGAATTCTGGAGCATTGTCATGACAAGGGCCATGGAGCATTGTGATGACACGGCCATGGAACATTGTGATCAGAAGAATTCTGGAGCATTGTGATGACAAGGGCCATGGAGCATTGTGATGACAAGAATTCTGGAGAATTGTGCTGATGACGGCCATGGAGCATTGTGATGACACAGTCGAGGAACATTGCAATGAAAAAGATTTCTGGAGCATTGTGATGAAAGGGCATGGAGCTTTGTGATTAAAGGTGACAAGGAACATTGTGATGATATGGGCAGAGAACTCTGTGATGACAGTGGTCATGGAGTATTGTGACAAAATGTGTCATGGAACATTGTGCTGACAAGGGCCATCGAGCATTGTGATGACACGGTCATGGAACATTGTGATGAGAAGAATTCTGGAGCATTGTCATGACAAGGGCCATGGAGCATTGTGATGACACGGTCATGGAACATTGTGATGACAGGAATTCTGGAGCATTGTGATGACAATGGCCATGGAGCATTGTGATGACACGGTATGGAACATTGTGATGACAAGAATTCTGGAGGATTGTGATGACAAGGGCCATGGAGCATTGTGATGACACGGACATGGAACATTGTGATGACAGGAATTCTGGAGCATTGTGCTGAAAAGGGCCATGGAGCATTGTGATGACCTGGTTATGGAACAATGTGATGAGAAGAATTCTGGAGCATTGTGCTGACAAGGGCCATGGAGCATTGTGATGATACGGTCATGGAACATTGTGATGAGAAGAATTCTGGAGCATTGTGCTGACAAGGGCCATGGAGCATTGTGATGATACGGTCATGGAACATTGTGATGACAAGAATTCTGGAGCATTGTGATGACAAGGGCCATGGAGCATTGTGATGACACGGTATGGAACATTGTGATGACAAGAATTCTGGAGCATTGTGATGACAACGGCCATGGAGCATTGTGATGACACGGTCATGGAACATTGTGATGAGAAGAATTCTGTAGCATTGTGCTGACAAGGGCCATGGAGCATTGTGATGACACGGCCATGGAACATTGTGATGACAAGGGCCATGGAGCATTGTGATGACACGGTCATGAAACATTTTGATGACAGGAATTCTGGAGCATTGTGCTGAAAAGGGCCATGGAGCATTGTGATGACATGGTTATGGAACAATGTGATGAGAAGAATTCCGGAGCATTGTGATGACAAGGGCCATGGAAAATTGTGATGACACGGTCATGGAACATTGTGATGAGAAGAATTCTGGAGCATTGTGCTGACAAGGGCCATGGAACATTGTGATGACACGGTCATGGAACATTGTGATGACAAGAATTCTGGACCATTGTGCTGACAAGGGCCATGGAGCATTGTGATGACACGGTCATGGAACATTGTGATGACAAGAATTCTGGACCATTTTGATGACAAGGGCCATGGAGCATTGTGATGACACGATCATGGAACATTGTGATGAGAAGAATTCTGGAGCATTGTGATTAAAGGGCATGGAGCATTGTGATTAAAGGTGACAAGGAACATTTTGATGATATGGGCAGAGAACTCTGTGATGACTATGGTCATGGAATATTGTGACAAAAGTTGTCATGGAACATTGTGCTGACAAGGGCCATGGGGCATTGTGATGCCACGGTCATGGAACATTGTGATGACAAGAATTCTGGAGCATTGTGCTGACAAGGGCCATGGAGCATTGTGATGACACGGCCATGGAACATTTTGATGACAAGAATTCTGGAGCATTGTGATGACAAGGGCCATGGAGCATTGTGATGACACGGTCATGGAATATTGTGATGACAGGATTTCTGGAGCATTGTGCTGAAAAGGGCCATGGATTATTGTGATGACACTGTCATGGAACATTGTGATGAGAAGAATTCTGGAGCATTGTGCTAACAAGGGCCATGGAGCATTGTGATGACACGGCCATGGAACATTGTGATGACAAGAATTCTGGAGCATTGTGATGACAATGGCCATGGAGCATTGTGATGACACGGTATGGAACATTGTGATGACAAGAATTCTGGAGCATTGTGATGACAAGGGCCATGGAGCATTGTGATGACAAGGTCATGGAACATTGTGATGACAGGAATTCTGGAGCATTGTGCTGAAAAGGGCCATGGAGCATTGTGATGACACGGCCTTGGAACATTGTGATGACAAGGGCCATGGAGCATTGTGATGACACGGTATGGAACATTGTGATGACAAGAATTCTGGAGCATTGTGATGACAAGGGCCATGGAGCATTGTGATGACAAGGTCATGGAACATTGTGATGACAGGAATTCTGGAGCATTGTGCTGAAAAGGGCCATGGAGCATTGTGATGACACAGTCATGGAACAATGTGATGAGAAGAATTCCGAAGCATTGTGATGACAAGGGCCATGGAGCATTGTGATCACAGTGTCATGGAACATTGTGATGACAAGAATTCTGGAGAATTGTGCTGATGACGGCCATGGAGCATTGTGATGACACAGTCGAGGAACATTGCAATGAAAAAGATTTCTGGAGCATTGTGATGAAAGGGCATGGAGCTTTGTGATTAAAGTTGACAAGGAACATTGTGATGATATGGGCAGAAAACTCTGTGATGACAGTGGTCATGGAGTATTGTGACAAAAAGTGTCATGGAACATTGTGTTGACAAGGGCCATGGAGCATTTTGATGACACGGTCATGGAACATTGTGATGAGAAGAATTCTGGAGCATTGTCATGACAAGGGCCATGGAGCATTGTGATGACACGGTCATGGAACATTGTGATGACAAGAATTCTGGAGCATTGTGATGACAAGGGCCATGGAGCATTGTGATGACACGGTCAAGGAACATTGCGATGACAAATTTCTGGAGCATTGTGATGAAAGGGCATGGAGCATTGTGATTAAAGGTGACAAGGAACATTATGATGATATGGGCAGAGAACTCTGTGATGACAGTGGTCATGGAGTATTGTGACAAAAATTGTCATGGAACATTGTGCTGACAAGGGCCATGGAGCATTGTGATGACACGGTCATGGAACATTGTGATGACAAGAATTCTGGAGCATTGTGCTGACAAGGGCCATGGAGCATTGTAATGACACGGCCTTGGAACATTTTGATGACAAGAATTCTGGAGCATTGTGATGACAATGGCCATGGAGCATTGTGATGACACGGTCATGGAACATTGTGATGACAAGAATTCTGGAGCATTGTGATGACAAGGGCCATGGAGCATTGTGATGACACGGTCAAGGAACATTGCGATGACAAATTTCTGGAGCATTGTGATGAAAGGGCATGGAGCATTGTGATTAAAGGTGACAAGGAACATTATGATGATATGGGCAGAGAACTCTGTGATGACAGTGGTCATGGAGTATTGTGACAAAAATTGTCATGGAACATTGTGCTGACAAGGGCCATGGAGCATTGTGATGACACGGTCATGGAACATTGTGATGAGAAGAATTCTGCATCATTGTCATGACAAGGGCCATGGAGCATTGTGATGACACGGTCAAGGAACATTGTGATGACAAGAATTCTGGAGCATTGTGATGACAAGGGCCATGGAGCATTGTGATGACACGGTCATGGAACATTGTGATGACAAGTATTCTGGAGCATTGTACGGAAAAGGGCCATGGAGCATTGTGATAACATGGTCATGGAACATTGTGATGAGAAGAATTCTGGAGCATTGTTCTGACAAGGGCCATGGAGCATTGTGATGATACGGTCATAGAATATTGAGATGACAAGAATTCTGGAGCATTGTGATGACAATGGCCATGGAGCATTGTGATGACACGGTCATGGAACATTGTGATGACAAGTATTCTGGAGCATTGTGCGGAAAAGGGCCATGGAGCATTGTTATGACACGATCATGGAACATTGTGATGAGAAGAATTCTGGAGCATTGTGCTGACAAGGGCCATGGAGCATTGTGATGACACGGCCATGGAATATTTTGATGACAAGAATTCTGGAGCATTGTGATGACAATGGCCATGGAGCATTGTGATGACACGGTCATGGAACATTGTGATGAGAAGAATTCTGGATCATTGTCATGACAAGGGCCAAGGAGCATTGTGATGACACGGTCATGGAACATTGTGATGACAAGAATTCTGGAGAATTGTGATGACAAGGACCATGGAGCATTGTGATGAGAAGAATTCTGGATCATTGTCATGACAAGGGCCATGGAGCATTGTGATGACACGGTCATGGAACATTGTGATGACAAGAATTCTGGAGCATTGTGATGACAAGGGCCATGGAGCATTGTGATGACACGGTCATGGAACATTGTGATGACAGGAATTCTGGAGCATTGTGCTGAAAAGGGCCATGGAGCATTGTGATGACACGGTCATGGAACAATGTGATGAGAAGAATTCCGGAGCATTGTGATGACAAGGGCCATGGAGCATTGTGATGACACGGTCATGGAACATTGTGATGAAAAGAATTCTGGAGCATTGTGATGACAAGGGCCATGGAGCATTGTGATGACACGGACATGGAACATTGTGATGAGAAGAATTCTGGAGCATTGTGCTAACAAGGGCCATGGAGCATTGTGATGACACGGTCATGGAACATTGTGATGACAAGAATTCTGGAGCATTGTGATGACAATGGCCATGGAGCATTGTGATGACACGGTATGGAACATTGTGATGACAAGAATTCTGGAGCATTGTGATGACAAGGGCCATGGAGCATTGTGATGACAAGGTCATGGAACATTGTGATGACAGGAATTCTGGAGCATTGTGCTGAAAAGGGCCATGGAGCATTGTGATGACACGGCCATGGAACATTGTGATGACAAGGGCCATGGAGCATTGTGATGACACGGTATGGAACATTGTGATGACAAGAATTCTGGAGCATTGTGATGACAAGGGCCATGGAGCATTGTGATGACAAGGTCATGGAACATTGTGATGACAGGAATTCTGGAGCATTGTGCTGAAAAGGGCCATGGAGCATTGTGATGACACAGTCATGGAACAATGTGATGAGAAGAATTCCGAAGCATTGTGATGACAAGGGCCATGGAGCATTGTGATGACAGTGTCATGGAACATTGTGATGACAAGAATTCTGGAGAATTGTGCTGATGACGGCCATGGAGCATTGTGATGACAGAGTCGAGGAACATTGCAATGAAAAAGATTTCTGGAGCATTGTGATGAAAGGGCATGGAGCTTTGTGATTAAAGTTGACAAGGAACATTGTGATGATATGGGCAGAAAACTCTGTGATGACAGTGGTCATGGAGTATTGTGACAAAAAGTGTCATGGAACATTGTGTTGACAAGGGCCATGGAGCATTTTGATGACACGGTCATGGAACATTGTGATGAGAAGAATTCTGGAGCATTGTCATGACAAGGGCCATGGAGCATTGTGATGACACGGTCATGGAACATTGTGATGACAAGAATTCTGGAGCATTGTGATGACAAGGGCCATGGAGCATTGTGATGACACGGTCATGGAACATTGTGATGAGAAGAATTCTGGGGCATTGTGCTGACAAGGGCCATGGAGCATTGTGATGACACGGTCATGGAACATTGTGATGAGAAAAATTCTGGAGCATTGTGATTAAAGGGCATGGAGCATTGTGATTAAAGGTGACAAGGAACATTGTGATGATATGGGCAGAGAACTCTGTGATGACTGTGGTCATGGAGTATTGTGACAAAATGTGTCATGGAACATTGTGCTGACAAGGGCCATCGAGCATTGTGATGACACGGTCATGGAACATTGTGATGACAAGAATTCTGGAGCATTGTGATGACTGTGGCCATGGAGCATTGTGTTGACACGGTCATGGAACATTGTGATGAGAAGAATTCTGGAGCATTGTCATGACAAGGGCCATGGAGCATTGTGATGACATGGTCATGGAACATTGTGATGACAAGAATTCTGGAGCATTGTGATGACAAGGGCCATGGAGCATTGTGATGACACGGTCATGGAACATTGTGATGAGAAGAATTCTGGAACATTGTGCTGACAAGGGCCATGGAGTATTGTGTTGATACGGTCATGGAACATTGTGATGACAAAAATTCTGGAGCATTGTGATGACAATGGCCATGGAGCATTGTGATGACACGGTATGGAACATTGTGATGACAAGAATTCTGGAGGATTGTGATGACAAGGGCCATGGAGCATTTTGATGACACGGACATGGAACATTGTGATGACAGGAATTCTGGAGCATTGTGCTGAAAAGAGCCATGGAGCATTGTGATGACACGGTCATGGAACAATGTGATGAGAAGAATTCCGGAGCATTGTGATGACAAGGGCCATGGAGCATTGTGATGACTCGGTTATGGAACATTGTGATGACAAGAATTCTGGAGCATTGTGCTGATGACGGCCATGGAGCATTGTGATGACACAGTCAAGGAACATTGCGATGAAAAAGATTTCTGGAGCATTGTGATGAAAGGGCATGGAGCATTGTGATTAAAGGTGACAAGGAACATTGTGATGATATGGGCAGAGAACTCTGTGATGACAGTAGTCATGGAGTATTGTGACAAAAATTGTCATGGAACATTGTGCTGACAAGGGCCATGGAGCATTGTGATGACACAGTCATGGAACATTGTGATGAGAAGAATTCTGGAGCATTGTCATGACAAGGACCATGGAGCATTGTGATGACACTGTCATGGAACATTGTGATGACAAGAATTCTGGACCATTGTGATGACAAGGGCCATGGAGCATTGTGAGGACACGGCCATGGAACATTGTGATGACAAGAATTCTGTAGCATTGTGATGACAATGGCCATGGAGCATTGTGATGACACGGTATGGAACATTGTGATGAAAAGAATTCTGGAGCATTGTGATGACAAGGGCCATGGAGCATTGTGATGACACGGTCATGGAACATTGTGATGAGAAGAATTCTGGAGCATTGTGCTGACAAGGGCCATGGAGCATTGTGATGATACAGTCATGGTACATTGTGATGAGAAGAATTCTGGAGCATTGTGCTGACAAGGGCCATGGAGCATTGTGATGATACGGTCATGGAACATTGTGATGACAAGAATTCTGGAGCATTGTGATGACAAGGGCCATGGAGCATTGTGATGACACGGTATGGAACATTGTGATGATAAGAATTCTGGAGCATTGTGATGACAACTGCCATGGAGCATTGTGATGACACGGTCATGGAACATTGTGATGACATGAATTCTGGAGCATTGTGCTGACAAGGGCCATGGAACAGTGTGATGACACGGCCATGGAACATTGTGATGACAAGAATTCTGGAGCATTGTGATGACAATGGCCATGGAGCATTGTGATGACACGGTATGGAACATTGTGATGACAAGAATTCTGGAGCATTGTGCTGACAAGGGCCATGGAGCATTGTGATGACACGGTCATGGAACATTGTGATGACAGGAATTCTGGAGCATTGTGCTGAAAAGGGCCATGGAGCATTGTGATGACACGGTCCTGGAAAAATGTGATGAGAAGAATTCCGGAGCATTGTGATGACAAGGGCCATGGAGCATTGTGATGACACGGTCATGGAACATTGTGATGAGAAGAATTCTGGAGCATTGTGCTGAAAAGGGCCATGGAGCATTGTGATGACACGGCCATGGAACATTGTGATGAGAAGGGCCATGGAGCATTGTGATGACACGGTCATGGAACATTGTGATGAAAAGAATTCTGGAGCATTGTGATGCCAAGGGCCATGGAGCATTGTGATGACACGGTCATGGAAGATTGTGATGACAAGAATTCTGGAGCATTGTGCGGACAAGGGCCATGGAGCATTGTGATGACACGGTCATGGAAAATTGTGATGAGAAGATTTCTGGATCATTGTGCTGACAAGGGCCATGGAGCATTGTGATGACACGGCCATGGAACATTGTGATGACAAGGGCCATGGAGCATTGTGATGACACGGTCATGGAACATTGTGATGACAAGAATTCTGGAGCATTGTGATTAAAAGGGCCATGGAGCATTGTGATGACACGGTCATGGAACATTGTGATGACAAGAATTCTGGAGCATTGTGCGGAAAAGGGCCATGGAGCATTGTGATGACACGGTCATGGAACATTGTGATGAGAAGAATTCTGGAGCATTGTGCTGACAAGGGCCATGGAGCATTGTGATGATACGGTCATGGAACATTGTGATGACAAGAATTCTGGAGCATTGTGATGACAAGGGCCATGGAGCATTGTGATGACACGGTATGGAACATTGTGATGACAAGAATTCGGGAGCATTGTGATGACAAGGGCCATGGAGCATTGTGATGATACGGTCATGGAACATTGTGATGACAGGAATTCTTGAGCATTGTGCTGAAAAGGGCCATGGAGCATTGTGATGACATGGTTATGGAACAATGTGATGAGAAGAATTCCGGAGCATTGTGATGACAAGGGCCATGGAGCATTGTGATGACACGGTCATGGAACATTGTGATGAGAAGAATTCTGGAGCACTGTGCTGACAAGGGCCATGGAACATTGTGATGACACGGCCATGGAACATTGTGATGACAAGAATTCTGGAGCATTGTGATGACAATGGCCATGGAGCATTGTGATGACACGGTATGGAACATTGTGATGACAAGAATTCTGGAGCATTGTGATGACAAGGGCCATGGAGCATTGTGATGACACGGTCATGGAACATTGTGATGACAGGAATTCTGGAGCATTGTGCTGAAAAGGGGCATGGAGCATTGTAATGACACGGTCATGGAACATTGTGATGACAAGTATTCTGGAGCATTGTGCGGAAAAGGGCCATGGAGCATTGTGATGACATGGTCATGGAACATTGTGATGAGAAGAATTCTGGAGCATTGTGCTGACAAGGGCCATGGAGCATTGTGATGATACGGTCATAGAACATTGAGATGACAAGAATTCTGGAGCATTGTGATGACAATGGCCATGGAGCATTGTGATGACACGGTCATGGAACATTGTGATGACAAGTATTCTGGAGCATTGTGCGGAAAAGGGCCATGGAGCATTGTTATGACACGATCATGGAACATTGTGATGAGAAGAATTCTGGAGCATTGTGCTGACAAGGGCCATGGAGCATTGTGATGACACGGCCATGGAACATTTTGATGACAAGAATTCTGGAGCATTGTGATGACAATGGCCATGGAGCATTGTGATGACACGGTCATGGAACATTGTGATGAGAAGAATTCTGGATCATTGTCATGACAAGGGCCAAGGAGCATTGTGATGACACGGTCATGGAACATTGTGATGACAAGAATTCTGGAGAATTGTGATGACAAGGACCATGGAGCATTGTGATGAGAAGAATTCTGGATCATTGTCATGACAAGGGCCATGGAGCATTGTGATGACACGGTCATGGAACATTGTGATGACAAGAATTCTGGAGCATTGTGATGACAATGGCCATGGAGCATTGTGATGACACGGTCATGGAACATTGTGATGACAGGAATTCTGGAGCATTGTAATGAAAAGGGCCATGGAGCATTGTGATGACACGGTCATGGAACAATGTGATGAGAAGAATTCCGGAGCATTGTGATGACAACGGCCATGGAGCATTGTGATGACACGGTCATGGAACATTGTGATGAAAAGAATTCTGGAGCATTGTGATGACAAGGGCCATGGAGCATTGTGATGACACGGACATGGAACATTTTGATTACAAGAATTCTGGAGCATTGTGATTACAATGGCCATGGAGCATTGTGATGACACGGTCATGGAACATTGTGATGACAAGAATTCTGGATTATTGTCATGACAAGGGCCATGGAGCATTGTGATGACACGGTCATGGAACATTGTGATGACAAGAATTCTGGAGCATTGTGATGACAAGAGCCATGGAGCATTGTGATGACACGGTCATGGAACATTGTGATGACAAGAATTCTGGAGCATTGTGCGGACAAGGGCCATGGAGCATTGTGATGACACGGTCATGGAACATTGTGATGAGAAGAATTCTGGAGCATTGTGCTGACAAGGGCCATGGAGCATTGTGATGATACGGTCATGGAACATTGTGATGACAAGAATTCTGGAGCATTGTGCTGACAAGGGCCATGGAGCATTGTGATGACACGGTCATGGAACATTGTGATGACAAGAATTCTGGAGCATTGTGCTGACAAGGGCCATGGAGCATTGTGATGACACGGTCATGGAACATTGTGATGACAAGAATTCTGGAGCATTGTGCGGACAAGGGCCATGGAGCATTGTGATGACACGGTCATGGAACATTGTGATGAGAAGAATTCTGGAGCATTGTGCTGACAAGGGCCATGGAGCATTGTGATGATACGGTCATGGAACATTGTGATGACAAGAAGTCTGGAGCATTGTGATGACAAGGGTCATGGAGCATTGTGATGACATGGTCAAGGAACATTGCAATGAAAAAGATTTCTGGAGCATTGTGATGAAAGGGCATGGAGCTTTGTGATTAAAGGTGACAAGGAACATTGTGATGATATGGGCAGAGAACTCTGTGATGACAGTGGTCATGGAGTATTGTGATAAAAAGTGTCATGGAACATTGTGTTGACAAGGGCCATGGAGCATTGTGATGACACGGTCATGGAACATTGTGATGAGAAGAATTCTGGAGCATTGTCATGACAAGGGCCATGGAGCATTGTGATGACACGGTCATGGAACATTGTGATGACAAGAATTCTGGAGCATTGTGATGACAAGGGCCATGGAGCATTGTGATGACACGGTCATGGAACATTATGATGAGAAGAATTCTGGGGCATTGTGCTGAGAAGGGCCATGGAGCATTGTGATGACACGGCCATGGAACATTGTGATGACAAGGGCCATGGAGCATTGTGATGACACGGTCATGGAACATTGTGATGACAAGAATTCTGGAGCATTCTGATGACAAGGGCCATGGAGCATTGTGATGACACGGTCATGGAACATTGTGATGAGAAGAATTCTGGAGCATTGTCATGTCAAGGGCCATGGAGCATTGTGATGACACGGTCATGGAACATTGTGATGAGAAGAATTCTGGGGCATTGTGCTGACAAGGGCCATGGAGCATTGTGATGACACGGCCATGGAACATTGTGATGACAGGAATTCTGGAGCATTGTGCTGAAAAGGGCCATGGAGCATTGTGATGACACGGTCATGGAACAATGTGATGAGTAGAATTCCGGAGCATTGTGATGACAAGGGCCATGGAGAATTGTGATGACACGGTCATGGAACATTGTGATGAAAAGAATTCTGGAGCATTGTGCTGACAAGGGCCATGGAGCATTGTGATGACACGGACATGGAACATTTTGATGACAAGAATTCTGGAGCATTGTGATGACAATGGCCATGGAGCATTGTGATGACATGGTCATGGAACATTGTGATGAGAAGAATTCTGGATCATTGTCATGACAAGGTCCATGCAGCATTGTGATGACACGGTCATGGAACATTGTGATGACAAGAATTCTGGAGGATTGTGATGACAAGGGCCATGGAGCATTGTGATGACACGGTCATGGAACATTGTGATGACAAGAATTCTGGAGCATTGTGCGGACAAGGGCCATGGAGCATTGTGATGAAACGGTCATGGAACATTGTGATGAGAAGTATTCTGGAGCATTGTGCTGACAAGGGCCATGGAGCATTGTGATGATACGGTCATGGAACATTGTGATGACAAGAATTCTGGAGCATTGTGATGACAAGGGTCATGGAGCATTCTGATGACATGGTCAAGGAACATTGCGATGAAAAGATTTCTGGAGCATTGTGATGAAAGGGCATGGAGCATTGTGATTAAAGGTGACAAGGAACATTACGATGATATGGGCAGAGAACTCTGTGATGACAGTGGTCATGGAGTATTGTGACAAAGATTCTCATGGAACATTGTGCTGACAAGGTCCATGGAGCATTGTGATGACACGGTCATGGAACATTGTGATGACAAGAATTATGGGGCATTGTGATGACAAGGGCCATGGAGCATTGTGATGACACGGTCATGGAACATTGTGATGAGAAGAATTCTGGAGCATTGTGCTGACCAGGGCCATGGAGCATTGTGATGACACGGCTATGGAACATTTTGATGACAAGTATTCTGGAGCATTGTGATGACAATGGCCATGGAGCATTGTGATGACACGGTCATGGATCATTGTGATGAGAAGAATTCTGGATCATTGTCATGACAAGGGCCATGGAGCATTGTGATGACACGGTCATGGAACATTGTGATAACAAGAATTCTGGAGCATTGTGATGACAAGGACCATGCAGCATTGTGATGACACGGTCATGGAACATTGTGATGAGAAGAATTCTGGAGCATTGTGCTGACAAGGGCCATGGAGCATTGTGATGACACGGTCATGGAACATTGTGATGACAGGAATTCTGGAGCATTGTGCTGAAAAAGGCCATGGAGCATTGTGATGACACGGTCATGGAACAATGTGATGAGAAGAATTCCGGAACATTGTGATGACAAGGGCCATGGAGCATTGTGATGACACGGTCATGGAACATTGTGATGAAAAGAATTCTGGAGCATTGTGCTGACAAGGGCCATGGAGCATTGTGATGACACGGACATGGAACATTGTGATGACAAGAATTCTGAAGCATTGTCATGACAATGGCCATGGAGCATTGTGATGACACGGTATGGAACATTGTGATGACAAGAATTCTGGAGCATTGTGCTGACAAGGGCCATGGAGCATTGTGATGACACGGTCATGGAACATTGTGATGACAAGAATTCTGGAGCATTGTGCTGACAAGGGCCATGGAGCATTGTGATGATACGGTCATGGAACATTGTGATGAGAAGAATTCTGGAGCATTGTGATGACAAGGGTCATGGAGCATTGTGATGACATGGTCAAGGAACATTGCGATGACAAGATTTCTGGAGCATTGTGATGAAAGGGCATGGAGCATTGTGATTAAAGGTGACAAGGAACATTATGATGATATGGGCAGAGAACTCTGTGGTGACAGTGGTCATGGAGTATTGTGACAAAAATTGTCATGGAACATTGTGCTGACAAGGGCCATGGAGCATTGTGATGACACGGTCATGGAACATTGTGATGACAAGAATTCTGGAGCATTGTGCTGACAAGGGCCATGGAGCATTGTGATGACACGGTCATGGAACATTGTGATGACAAGAATTCTGGAGCATTGTGTGGACAAGGGCCATGGAGCATTGTGATGACACGGTCATGGAACATTGTGATGAGAAGAATACTGGAGCATTGTGCTGACAAGGGCCATGGAGCATTGTGATGATACGGTCATGGAACATTGTGATGAGAAGAATTCTGGAGCATTGTCATGACAAGGGTCATGGAGCATTGTGATGACATGGTCAAGGAACATTGCAATGAAAAAGATTTCTGGAGCATTGTGATGAAAGGGCATGGAGCTTTTTGATTAAAGGTGACAAGGAACATTGTGATGATATGGGCAGAGAACTCTGTGATGACAGTGGTCATGGAGTATTTTGACAAAAAGTGTCATGGAACATTGTGTTGACAAGGGCCATGGAGCATTGTGATGACACGGTCATGGAACATTGTGATGAGAAGAATTCTGGAGCATTGTCATGACAAGGGCCATGGAGCATTGTGATGACACGGTCATGGAACATTGTGATGACAAGAATTCTGGAGCATTGTGATGACAAGGGCCATGGAGCATTGTGATGACACGGTCATGGAACATTATGATGAGAAGAATTCTGGGGCATTGTGCTGACAAGGGCCATGGAGCATTGTGATGACACGGCCATGGAACATTGTGATGAGAAAAATTCTGGGGCATTGTGCTGACAAGGGCCATGGAGCATTGTGATGACACGGCCATGGAACATTGTGATGACAGGAATTCTGGAGCATTGTGCTGAAAAGGGCCATGGAGCATTGTGATGACACGGTCATGGAACAATGTGATGAGTAGAATTCCGGAGCATTGTGATGACAAGGGCCATGGAGCATTGTGATGACACGGTCATGGAACATTGTGATGAAAAGAATTCTGGAGCATTGTGCTGACAAGGGCCATGGAGCATTGTGATGACACAGACATGGAACATTTTGATGACAAGAATTCTGGAGCATTGTGATGACAATGGCCATGGAGCATTGTGATGACATGGTCATGGAACATTGTGATGAGAAGAATTCTTGATCATTGTCATGACAAGGTCCATGGAGCATTGTGATGACACGGTCATGGAACATTGTGATGACAAGAATTCTGGAGGATTGTGATGACAAGGGCCATGGAGCATTGTGATGACACGGTCATGGAACATTGTGATGACAAGAATTCTGGAGCATTGTGCGGACAAGGGCCATGGAGCATTGTGATGAAACGGTCATGGAACATTGTGATGATAAGAATTCTGGAGCATTGTGCTGACAAGGGCCATGGAGCCTTGTGATGACACGGTCATGGAACATTGTGATGAGAAGAATTCTGGAGCATTGTGATGACAAGGGTCATGGAGCATTGTGATGACATGGTCAAGGAACATTGCGATGACAAGATTTCTGGAGCATTGTGATGAAAGGGCATGGAGCATTGTGATTAAAGGTGACAAGGAACATTATGATGATATGGGCAGAGAACTCTGTGGTGACAGTGGTCATGGAGTATTGTGACAAAAATTGTCATGGAACATTGTGCTGACAAGGGCCATGGAGCATTGTGATGACACGGTCATGGAACATTGTGATGACAAGAATTCTGGAGCATTGTGCTGACAAGGGCCATGGAGCATTGTGATGACACGGTCATGGTACATTTTGATGACAAGAATTCTGGGGCATTGTGATGACAAGGGCCATGGAGCATTGTGATGACACGGTCATGGAACATTGTGATGAGAAGAATTCTGGAGCATTGTGCTGACAAGGGCCATGGAGCATTGTGATGACACGGCCATGGAACATTTTGATGACAAGTATTCTGGAGCATTGTGATGACAATGGCCATGGAGCATTGTGATGACACGGTCATGGAACATTGTGATGAGAAGAATTCTGGATCATTGTCATGACAAGGGCCATGGAGCATTGTGATGACACGGTCATGGAACATTGTGATGACAAGAATTCTGGAGCATTGTGATGACAAGGACCATGCAGCATTGTGATGACACGGTCATGGAACATTGTGATGAGAAGAATTCTGGAGCATTGTGCTGACAAGGGCCATGGAGCATTGTGATGACACGGTCATGGAACATTGTGATGACAGGAATTCTGGAGCATTGTGCTGAAAAAGGCCATGGAGCATTGTGATGACACGGTCATGGAACAATGTGATGAGAAGAATTCCGGAGCATTGTGATGACAAGGGCCATGGAGCATTGTGATGACACGGTCATGGAACATTGTGATGAAAAGAATTCTGGAGCATTGTGCTGACAAGGGCCATGGAGCATTGTGATGACACGGACATGGAACATTGTGATGACAAGAATTCTGGAGCATTGTCATGACAATGGCCATGGAGCATTGTGATGACACGGTATGGAACATTGTGATGACAAGAATTCTGGAGCATTGTGCTGACAAGGTCCATGGAGCATTGTGATGACACGGTCATGGAACATTGTGATGACAAGAATTCTGGAGCATTGTGCTGACAAGGGCCATGGAGCATTGTGATGATACGGTCATGGAACATTGTGATGAGAAGAATTCTGGAGCATTGTGATGACAAGGGTCATGGAGCATTGTGATGACATGGTCAAGGAACATTGCGATGACAAGATTTCTGGAGCATTGTGATGAAAGGGCATGGAGCATTGTGATTAAAGGTGACAAGGAACATTATGATGATATGGGCAGAGAATTCTGTGATGACAGTGGTCATGGAGTATTGTGACAAAAATTGTCATGGAACATTGTGCTGACAAGGGCCATGGAGCATTGTGATGACACGGTCATGGAACCTTGTGATGACAAGAATTCTGGAGCATTGTGCTGACAAGGGCCATGGAGCATTGTGATGACACGGTCATGGAACATTGTGATGACAAGAATTCTGGAGCATTGTGCTGACAAGGGCCATGGAGCATTGTGATGACACGGTCATGGAACATTGTGATGATAAGAATTCTGGAGCATTGTGCGGACAAGGGCCATGGAGCATTGTGATGACACGGTCATGGAACATTGTGATGAGAAGAATTCTGGAGCATTGTGCTGACAAGGGCCATGGAGCATTGTGATGATACGGTCATGGAACATTGTGATGAGAAGAATTCTGGAGCATTGTCATGACAAGGGTCATGGAGCATTGTGATGACATGGTCAAGGAACATTGCAATGAAAAAGATTTCTGGAGCATTGTCATGAAAGGGCATGGATCATTGTGATTAAAGGTGACAAGGAACATTGTGATGATATGGGCAGAGAACTCTGTGATGACAGTGGTCATGGAGTATTGTGACAAAAAGTGTCATGGAACATTGTGTTGACAAGGGCCATGGAGCATTGTGATGACACGGTCATGGAACATTGTGATGAGATGAATTCTGGAGCATTGTCATGACAAGGGCCATGGAGCATTGTGATGACACGGTCATGGAACATTGTGATGACAAGAATTCTGGAGCATTGTGATGACAAGGGCCATGGAGCATTGTGATGACACGGTCATGGAACATTATGATGAGAAGAATTCTGGGGCATTGTGCTGACAAGGGCCATGGAGCATTGTGATGACACGGCCATGGAACATTGTGATGACAAGGGCCATGGAGCATTGTGATGACACGGTCATGGAACATTGTGATGACAAGAATTCTGGAGCATTCTGATGACAAGGGCCATGGAGCATTGTGATGACACGGTCATGGAACATTGTGATGAGAAGAATTCTGGAGCATTGTCATGACAAGGGCCATGGAGCATTGTGATGACACGGTCATAGAACATTGTGATGAGAAGAATTCTGGGGCATTGTGCTGACAAGGGCCATGGAGCATTGTGATGACACGGCCATGGAACATTGTGATGACAGGAATTCTGGAGCATTGTGCTGAAAAGGGCCATGGAGCATTGTGATGACACGGTCATGGAACAATGTGATGAGTAGAATTCCGGAGCATTGTGATGACAAGGGCCATGGAGCATTGTGATGACACGGTCATGGAACATTGTGATGAAAAGAATTCTGGAGCATTGTGCTGACAAGGGCCATGGAGCATTGTGATGACACCGACATGGAACATTTTGATGACAAGAATTCTGGAGCATTGTGATGACAATGGCCATGGAGCATTGTGATGACATGGTCATGGAACATTGTGATGAGAAGAATTCTGGATCATTGTCATGACAAGTTCCATGGAGCATTGTGATGACACGGTCATGGAACATTGTGATGACAAGAATTCTGGAGGATTGTGATGACAAGGGCCATGGAGCATTGTGATGACACGGTCATGGAACATTGTGATGACAAGAATTCTGGAGCATTGTGCGGACAAGGGCCATGGAGCATTGTGATGAAACGGTCATGGAATATTGTGATGAGAAGAATTCTGGAGCATTGTGCTGACAAGGGCCATGGAGCATTGTGATGATACGGTCATGGAACATTGTGATGACAAGAATTCTGGAGCATTGTGATGACAAGGGTCATGGAGCATTCTGATGACATGGTCAAGGAACATTGCGATGAAAAGATTTCTGGAGCATTGTGATGAAAGTGCATGGAGCATTGTGATTAAAGGTGACAAGGAACATTACGATGATATGGTCAGAGAACTCTGTGATGACAGTGGTCATGGAGTATTGTGACAAAGATTCTCATGGAACATTGTGCTGACAAGGTCCATGGAGCATTGTGATGACACGGTCATGGAACATTGTGATGACAAGAATTCTGGGGCATTGTGATGACAAGGGCCATGGAGCATTGTGATGACACGGTCATGGAACATTGTGATGACAAGAATTCTGGAGCATTGTGCTGACAAGGGCCATGGAGCATTGTGATGAGACGGCCATGGAACATTTTGATGACAAGTATTCTGGAGCATTGTGATGACAATGGCCATGGAGCATTGTGATGACACGGTCATGGAACATTGTGATGAGAAGAATTCTGGATCATTGTCATGACAAGGGCCATGGAGCATTGTGATGACACGGTCATGTAACATTGTGATGAAAAGAATTCTGGAGCATTGTGATGACAAGGACCATGCAGCATTGTGATGACACGGTCATGGAACATTGTGATGAGAAGAATTCTGGAGCATTGTGCTGACAAGTGCCATGGAGCATTGTGATGACACGGTCATGGAACATTGTGATGACAGGAATTCTGGAGCATTGTGCTGAAAAAGGCCATGGAGCATTGTGATGACACGGTCATGGAACAATGTGATGAGAAGAATTCCGGAGCATTGTGATGACAAGGGCCATGGAGCATTGTGATGACACGGTCATGGAACATTGTGATGAAAAGAATTCTGGAGCATTGTGCTGACAAGGGCCATGGAGCATTGTGATGACACGGACATGGAACATTGTGATGACAAGAATTCTGGAGCATTGTCATGACAATGGCCATGGAGCATTGTGATGACACGGTATGGAACATTGTGATGACAAGAATTCTGGAGCATTGTGCTGACAAGGGCCATGGAGCATTGTGATGACACGGTCATGGAACATTGTGATGACAAGAATTCTGGAGCATTGTGCTGACAAGGGCCATGGAGCATTGTGATGATACGGTCATGGAACATTTTGATGAGAAGAATTCTGGAGCATTGTGATGACAAGGGTCATGGAGCATTGTGATGACATGGTCAAGGAACATTGCGATGACAAGATTTCTTGAGCATTGTGATGAAAGGGCATGGAGCATTGTGATTAAAGGTGACAAGGAACATTATGATGATATGGGCAGAGAACTCTGTGGTGACAGTGGTCATGGAGTATTGTGACAAAAATTGTCATGGAACATTGTGCTGACAAGGGCCATGGAGCATTGTGATGACACGGTCATGGAACATTGTGATGACAAGAATTCTGGAGCATTGTGCTGACAAGGGCCATGGAGCATTGTGATGACACGGTCATGGAACATTGTGATGACAAGAATTCTGGAGCATTGTGCGGACAAGGGCCATGGAGCACTGTGATGACACGGTCATGGAACATTGTGATGAGAAGAATTCTGGAGCATTGTGCTGACAAGGGCCATGGAGCATTGTGATGATACGGTCATGGAACATTTTGATGACAAGAAGTCTGGAGCATTGTGATGACAAGGGTCATGGAGCATTGTGATGACATGGTCAAGGAACATTGCAATGAAAAAGATTTCTGGAGCATTGTGATGATAGGGCATGGAGCTTTGTGATTAAAGGTGACAAGGAACATTGTGATGATATGGGCAGAGAACTCTGTGATGACAGTGATCAAGGAGTATTGTGACAAAAAGTGTCATGGAACATTGTGTTGACAAGGGCCATGGAGCATTGTGATGACACGGTCATGGAACATTGTGATGAGAAGAATTCTGGAGCATTGTCATGACAAGGGCCATGGAGCATTGTGATGACACGGTCATGGAACATTGTGATGACAAGAATTCTGGAGCATTGTGATGACAAGGGCCATGGAGCATTGTGATGACACGGTCATGGAACATTATGATGAGAAGAATTCTGGGGCATTGTGCTGAGAAGGGCCATGGAGCATTGTGATGACACGGCCATGGAACATTGTGATGACAAGGGCCATGGAGCATTGTGATGACACGGTCATGGAACATTGTGATGACAAGAATTCTGGAGCATTCTGATGACAAGGGCCATGGAGCATTGTGATGACACGGTCATGGAACATTGTGATGAGAAGAATTCTGGAGCATTGTCATGACAAGGGCCATGGAGCATTGTGATGACACGGTCATGGAACATTGTGATGAGAAGAATTCTGGGGAATTGTGCTGACAAGGGCCATGGAGCATTGTGATGACACGGCCATGGAACATTGTGATGACAAGGGCCATGGAGCATTGTGATGACACGGTCATGGAACATTGTGATGACAAGAATTCTGGAGCATTCTGATGACAAGGGCCATGGAGCATTGTGATGACACGGTGATGGAACATTGTGATGACAAGAATTCTGGAGCATTGTGCGGACAAGGGCCATGGAGCATTGTGATGACACAGTCATGGAACATTGTGATGAGAAGAATTCTGGAGCATTGTGCTGACAAGGGCCATGGAGCATTGTGATGACACGGTCATGGAACATTGTGATGACAAGAATTCTGGAGCATTGTGCTGACAAGGGCCATGGAGCATTGTGATGACACAGTCATGGAACGTTGTGATGACAAGAATTCTGGAGCATTGTGCTGACAAGGGCCATGGAGCATTGTGATGACACGGTCATGGAACATTGTGATGACAAGAATTCTGGAGCATTGTGCTGACAAGGGCCATGGAGCATTGTGATGACACGGTCATGGAACATTGTGATGACAAGAATTCTGGACCATTCTGATGACAAAGGCGATAGAGCATTGTGATGACATGGTCATGGAACATTGTGATGACAAGAATTCTGGAGCATTCTGATGACAAGCGCCATAGAGCATTGTGATGACACGTTCATGGAATATAGTAATGAAAAGAATTCTGGAGCATTATGATGACAAGGGCCATGGAGCATTGTGATGACATGGTCATGTAACATTGTGATGAGAAGAATTCTGGAGCATTGTCATGACAAGGGCCATGGAGCATTGTGATGACACGGTCATGGAAAATTGTGATGACAGGAATTCTGGAGCATTGTGCTGAAAAGGGCCATGGAGCATTGTGATGATACGGTCATGGAACATTGTGATGACAAGAATTCTGGAGCATTGTGCGGACAAGGGCCATGGAGCATTGTGATGAAACGGTCATGGAACATTGTGATGAGAAGAATTCTGGAGCATTGTGCTGACAAGGGCCATGGAGCATTGTGATGATACGGTCATGGAACATTGTGATGACAAGAATTCTGGAGCATTGTGATGACAAGGGTCATGGAGCATTGTGATGACATGGTCAAGGAACATTGCGATGACAAGATTTCTGGAGCATTGTGATGAAAGGGCATGGAGCATTGTGATTAAAGGTGACAAGGAACATTACGATGATATGGGCAGAGAACTCTGTGATGACAGTGGTCATGGAGTATTGTGACAAAGATTCTCATGGAACATTGTGCTGACAAGGACCATGGAGCATTGTGATGACACGGTCATGGAACATTGTGATGAGAAGAATTCTGGGGCATTGTGCTGAGAAGGGCCATGGAGCATTGTGATGACACGGCCATGGAACATTGTGATGACAAGGGCCATGGAGCATTGTGATGACACGGTCATGGAACATTGTGATGACAAGAATTCTGGAGCATTCTGATGACAAGGGCCATGGAGCATTGTGATGACACGGTCATGGAACATTGTGATGAGAAGAATTCTGGGGCATTGTGCTGAGAAGGGCCATGGAGCATTGTGATGACACGGCCATGGAACATTGTGATGACAAGGGCCATGGAGCATTGTGATGACACGGTCATGGAACATTGTGATGACAAGACTTCTGGAGCATTCTGATGACAAGGGCCATGGAGCATTGTGATGACACGGTCATGGAACATTGTGATGAGAAGAATTCTGGAGCATTGTCATGACAAGGGCCATGGAGCATTGTGATGACACGGTCATGGAACATTGTGATGAGAAGAATTCTGGGGCATTGTGCTGACAAGGGCCATGGAGCATTGTGATGATACGGCCATGGAACATTGTGATGACAAGGGCCATGGAGCATTGTGATGACACGGTCATGGAACATTGTGATGACAAGAATTCTGGAGCATTCTGATGACAAGGGCCATGGAGCATTGTGATGACACGGTGATGGAACATTGTGATGACAAGAATTCTGGAGCATTGTGCGGACAAGGGCCATGGAGCATTGTGATGACACAGTCATGGAACATTGTGATGAGAAGAATTCTGGAGCATTGTGCTGACAAGGGCCATGGAGCATTGTGATGACACGGTCATGGAACATTGTGATGACAAGAATTCTGGAGCATTGTGCTGACAAGGGCCATGGAGCATTGTGATGACACGGTCATGGAATGTTGTGATGACAAGAATTCTGGAGCATTGTGCTGACAAGGGCCATGGAGCATTGTGATGACACGGTCATGGAACATTGTGATGACAAGAATTCTGGAGCATTGTGCTGACAAGGGCCATGGAGCATTGTGATGACACGGTCATGGAACATTGTGATGACAAGAATTCTGGACCATTCTGATGACAAAGGCGATAGAGCATTGTGATGACATGGTCATGGAACATTGTGATGACAAGAATTCTGGAGCATTCTGATGACAAGCGCCATAGAGCATTGTGATGACACGTTCATGGAATATAGTAATGACAAGAATTCTGGAGCATTATGATGACAAGGGCCATGGAGCATTGTGATGACATGGTCATGTAACATTCTGATGAGAAGAATTCTGGAGCATTGTCATGACAAGGGCCATGGAGCATTGTGATGACACGGTCATGGAAAATTGTGATGACAGGAATTCTGGAGCATTGTGCTGAAAAGGGCCATGGAGCATTGTGATGATACGGTCATGGAACATTGTGATGACAAGAATTCTGGAGCATTGTGCGGACAAGGGCCATGGAGCATTGTGATGAAACGGTCATGGAACATTGTGATGAGAAGAATTCTGGAGCATTGTGCTGACAAGGGCCATGGAGCATTGTGATGATACGGTCATGGAACATTGTGATGACAAGAATTCTGGAGCATTGTGATGACAAGGGTCATGGAGCATTGTGATGACATGGTCAAGGAACATTGCGATGACAAGATTTCTGGAGCATTGTGATGAAAGGGCATGGAGCATTGTGATTAAAGGTGACAAGGAACATTACGATGATATGGGCAGAGAACTCTGTGATGACAGTGGTCATGGAGTATTGTGACAAAGATTCTCATGGAACATTGTGCTGACAAGGTCCATGGAGCATTGTGATGACACGGTCATGGAACATTGTGATGACAAGAATTCTGGGGCATTGTGATGACAAGGGCCATGGAGCATTGTGATGACACGGTTATGGAACATTGTGATGACAGGAATTCTGGAGCATTGTGCTGAAAACGGCCATGGAGCATTGTGATAACACGGTCAGGGAAGAATGTGATGAGAAGAATTCCGGAGCATTGTTTTGACAAGGGCCATGGAGCATTGTGATGACACGGTCATGGAACATTGTGATGAGAAGAATTCTGGAGCTTTGTGCTGACAAGGGCCATGGAGCATTGTGATAACACGGCCATGGAACATTTTGATGACAAGAATTCTGGAGCATTGTGATGACAATGGCCATGGAGCATTGTGATGACACGGTCATGGAACATTGTGATGAGAAGAATTCTGGAGCATTGTGCGGACAAGGGCCATGGAGCATTGTGATGACACGGTCATGGAACATTGTGATGAGAAGAATTCTGGAGCATTGTGCTGACAAGGGCCATGGAGCATTGTGATGATACGGTCATGGAACATTGTGATGAGAAGAATTCTGGAGCATTGTCATGACAAGGGTCATGGAGCATTGTGATGACATGGTCAAGGAACATTGCAATGAAAAAGATTTCTGGAGCATTGTGATGAAAGGGCATGGAGCTTTGTGATTAAAGGTGACAAGGAACATTGTGATGATATGGGCAGAGAACTCTGTGATGACAGTGGTCATGGAGTATTGTGACAAAAAGTGTCATGGAACATTGTGTTGACAAGGGCCATGGAGCATTGTGATGACACGGTCATGGAACATTGTGATGAGATGAATTCTGGAGCATTGTCATGACAAGGGCCATGGAGCATTGTGATGACACGGTCATGGAATATTGTGATGACAAGAATTCTGGAGCATTGTGATGACAAGGGCCATGGAGCATTGTGATGACACGGTCATGGAACATTATGATGAGAAGAATTCTGGGGCATTGTGCTGACAAGGGCCATGGAGCATTGTGATGACACGGCCATGGAACATTGTGATGACAAGGGCCATGGAGCATTGTGATGACACGGTCATGGAACATTGTGATGACAAGAATTCTGGAGCATTCTGATGACAAGGGCCATGGAGCATTGTGATGACACGGTCATGGAACATTGTGATGAGAAGAATTCTGGAGCATTGTCATGACAAGGGCCATGGAGCATTGTGATGACACGGTCATAGAACATTGTGATGAGAAGAATTCTGGGGCATTGTGCTGACAAGGGCCATGGAGCATTGTGATGACACGGCCATGGAACATTGTGATGACAGGAATTCTGGAGCATTGTGCTGAAAAGGGCCATGGAGCATTGTGATGACACGGTCATGGAACAATGTGATGAGTAGAATTCCGGAGCATTGTGATGACAAGGGCCATGGAGCATTGTGATGACACGGTCATGGAACATTGTGATGAAAAGAATTCTGGAGCATTGTGCTGACAAGGGCCATGGAGCATTGTGATGACACCGACATGGAACATTTTGATGACAAGAATTCTGGAGCATTGTGATGACAATGGCCATGGAGCATTGTGATGACATGGTCATGGAACATTGTGATGAGAAGAATTCTGGATCATTGTCATGACAAGTTCCATGGAGCATTGTGATGACACGGTCATGGAACATTGTGATGACAAGAATTCTGGAGGATTGTGATGACAAGGGCCATGGAGCATTGTGATGACACGGTCATGGAACATTGTGATGACAAGAATTCTGGAGCATTGTGCGGACAAGGGCCATGGAGCATTGTGATGAAACGGTCATGGAACATTGTGATGAGAAGAATTCTGGAGCATTGTGCTGACAAGGGCCATGGAGCATTGTGATGATACGGTCATGGAACATTGTGATGACAAGAATTCTGGAGCATTGTGATGACAAGGGTCATGGAGCATTCTGATGACATGGTCAAGGAACATTGCGATGAAAAGATTTCTGGAGCATTGTGATGAAAGTGCATGGAGCATTGTGATTAAAGGTGACAAGGAACATTACGATGATATGGTCAGAGAACTCTGTGATGACAGTGGTCATGGAGTATTGTGACAAAGATTCTCATGGAACATTGTGCTGACAAGGTCCATGGAGCATTGTGATGACACGGTCATGGAACATTGTGATGAAAAGAATTCTGGGGCATTGTGATGACAAGGGCCATGGAGCATTGTGATGACACGGTCATGGAACATTGTGATGACAAGAATTCTGGAGCATTGTGCTGACAAGGGCCATGGAGCATTGTGATGAGACGGCCATGGAACATTTTGATGACAAGTATTCTGGAGCATTGTGATGACAATGGCCATGGAGCATTGTGATGACACGGTCATGGAACATTGTGATGAGAAGAATTCTGGATCATTGTCATGACAAGGGCCATGGAGCATTGTGATGACACGGTCATGGAACATTGTGATGAAAAGAATTCTGGAGCATTGTGATGACAAGGACCATGCAGCATTGTGATGACACGGTCATGGAACATTGTGATGAGAAGAATTCAGGAGCATTGTGCTGACAAGGGTCATGGAGCATTGTGATGACATGGTCAAGGAACATTGCGATGACAAGATTTCTTGAGCATTGTGATGAAAGGGCATGGAGCATTGTGATTAAAGGTGACAAGGAACATTATGATGATATGGGCAGAGAACTCTGTGGTGACAGTGGTCATGGAGTATTGTGACAAAAATTGTCATGGAACATTGTGCTGACAAGGGCCATGGAGCATTGTGATGACACGGTCATGGAACATTGTGATGACAAGAATTCTGGAGCATTGTGCTGACAAGGGCCATGGAGCATTGTGATGACACGGTCATGGAACATTGTGATGACAAGAATTCTGGAGCATTGTGCGGACAAGGGCCATGGAGCACTGTGATGACACGGTCATGGAACATTGTGATGAGAAGAATTCTGGAGCATTGTGCTGACAAGGGCCATGGAGCATTGTGATGATACGGTCATGGAACATTTTGATGACAAGAAGTCTGGAGCATTGTGATGACAAGGGTCATGGAGCATTGTGATGACATGGTCAAGGAACATTGCAATGAAAAAGATTTCTGGAGCATTGTGATGATAGGGCATGGAGCTTTGTGATTAAAGGTGACAAGGAACATTGTGATGATATGGGCAGAGAACTCTGTGATGACAGTGATCAAGGAGTATTGTGACAAAAAGTGTCATGGAACATTGTGTTGACAAGGGCCATGGAGCATTGTGATGACACGGTCATGGAACATTGTGATGAGAAGAATTCTGGAGCATTGTCATGACAAGGGCCATGGAGCATTGTGATGACACGGTCATGGAACATTGTGATGACAAGAATTCTGGAGCATTGTGATGACAAGGGCCATGGAGCATTGTGATGACACGGTCATGGAACATTATGATGAGAAGAATTCTGGGGCATTGTGCTGAGAAGGGCCATGGAGCATTGTGATGACACGGCCATGGAACATTGTGATGACAAGGGCCATGGAGCATTGTGATGACACGGTCATGGAACATTGTGATGACAAGAATTCTGGAGCATTCTGATGACAAGGGCCATGGAGCATTGTGATGACACGGTCATGGAACATTGTGATGAGAAGAATTCTGGAGCATTGTCATGACAAGGGCCATGGAGCATTGTGATGACACGGTCATGGAACATTGTGATGAGAAGAATTCTGGGGAATTGTGCTGACAAGGGCCATGGAGCATTGTGATGACACGGCCATGGAACATTGTGATGACAAGGGCCATGGAGCATTGTGATGACACGGTCATGGAACATTGTGATGACAAGAATTCTGGAGCATTCTGATGACAAGGGCCATGGAGCATTGTGATGACACGGTGATGGAACATTGTGATGACAAGAATTCTGGAGCATTGTGCGGACAAGGGCCATGGAGCATTGTGATGACACAGTCATGGAACATTGTGATGAGAAGAATTCTGGAGCATTGTGCTGACAAGGGCCATGGAGCATTGTGATGACACGGTCATGGAACATTGTGATGACAAGAATTCTGGAGCATTGTGCTGACAAGGGCCATGGAGCATTGTGATGACACAGTCATGGAACGTTGTGATGACAAGAATTCTGGAGCATTGTGCTGACAAGGGCCATGGAGCATTGTGATGACACGGTCATGGAACATTGTGATGACAAGAATTCTGGAGCATTGTGCTGACAAGGGCCATGGAGCATTGTGATGACACGGTCATGGAACATTGTGATGACAAGAATTCTGGACCATTCTGATGACAAAGGCGATAGAGCATTGTGATGACATGGTCATGGAACATTGTGATGACAAGAATTCTGGAGCATTCTGATGACAAGCGCCATAGAGCATTGTGATGACACGTTCATGGAATATAGTAATGAAAAGAATTCTGGAGCATTATGATGACAAGGGCCATGGAGCATTGTGATGACATGGTCATGTAACATTGTGATGAGAAGAATTCTGGAGCATTGTCATGACAAGGGCCATGGAGCATTGTGATGACACGGTCATGGAAAATTGTGATGACAGGAATTCTGGAGCATTGTGCTGAAAAGGGCCATGGAGCATTGTGATGATACGGTCATGGAACATTGTGATGACAAGAATTCTGGAGCATTGTGCGGACAAGGGCCATGGAGCATTGTGATGAAACGGTCATGGAACATTGTGATGAGAAGAATTCTGGAGCATTGTGCTGACAAGGGCCATGGAGCATTGTGATGATACGGTCATGGAACATTGTGATGACAAGAATTCTGGAGCATTGTGATGACAAGGGTCATGGAGCATTGTGATGACATGGTCAAGGAACATTGCGATGACAAGATTTCTGGAGCATTGTGATGAAAGGGCATGGAGCATTGTGATTAAAGGTGACAAGGAACATTACGATGATATGGGCAGAGAACTCTGTGATGACAGTGGTCATGGAGTATTGTGACAAAGATTCTCATGGAACATTGTGCTGACAAGGTCCATGGAGCATTGTGATGACACGGTCATGGAACATTGTGATGAGAAGAATTCTGGGGCATTGTGCTGAGAAGGGCCATGGAGCATTGTGATGACACGGCCATGGAACATTGTGATGACAAGGGCCATGGAGCATTGTGATGACACGGTCATGGAACATTGTGATGACAAGAATTCTGGAGCATTCTGATGACAAGGGCCATGGAGCATTGTGATGACACGGTCATGGAACATTGTGATGAGAAGAATTCTGGGGCATTGTGCTGAGAAGGGCCATGGAGCATTGTGATGACACGGCCATGGAACATTGTGATGACAAGGGCCATGGAGCATTGTGATGACACGGTCATGGAACATTGTGATGACAAGACTTCTGGAGCATTCTGATGACAAGGGCCATGGAGCATTGTGATGACACGGTCATGGAACATTGTGATGAGAAGAATTCTGGAGCATTGTCATGACAAGGGCCATGGAGCATTGTGATGACACGGTCATGGAACATTGTGATGAGAAGAATTCTGGGGCATTGTGCTGACAAGGGCCATGGAGCATTGTGATGACACGGCCATGGAACATTGTGATGACAAGGGCCATGGAGCATTGTGATGACACGGTCATGGAACATTGTGATGACAAGAATTCTGGAGCATTCTGATGACAAGGGCCATGGAGCATTGTGATGACACGGTGATGGAACATTGTGATGACAAGAATTCTGGAGCATTGTGCGGACAAGGGCCATGGAGCATTGTGATGACACAGTCATGGAACATTGTGATGAGAAGAATTCTGGAGCATTGTGCTGACAAGGGCCATGGAGCATTGTGATGACACGGTCATGGAACATTGTGATGACAAGAATTCTGGAGCATTGTGCTGACAAGGGCCATGGAGCATTGTGATGACACGGTCATGGAATGTTGTGATGACAAGAATTCTGGAGCATTGTGCTGACAAGGGCCATGGAGCATTGTGATGACACGGTCATGGAACATTGTGATGACAAGAATTCTGGAGCATTGTGCTGACAAGGGCCATGGAGCATTGTGATGACACGGTCATGGAACATTGTGATGACAAGAATTCTGGACCATTCTGATGACAAAGGCGATAGAGCATTGTGATGACATGGTCATGGAACATTGTGATGACAAGAATTCTGGAGCATTCTGATGACAAGCGCCATAGAGCATTGTGATGACACGTTCATGGAATATAGTAATGACAAGAATTCTGGAGCATTATGATGACAAGGGCCATGGAGCATTGTGATGACATGGTCATGTAACATTCTGATGAGAAGAATTCTGGAGCATTGTCATGACAAGGGCCATGGAGCATTGTGATGACACGGTCATGGAAAATTGTGATGACAGGAATTCTGGAGCATTGTGCTGAAAAGGGCCATGGAGCATTGTGATGATACGGTCATGGAACATTGTGATGACAAGAATTCTGGAGCATTGTGCGGACAAGGGCCATGGAGCATTGTGATGAAACGGTCATGGAACATTGTGATGAGAAGAATTCTGGAGCATTGTGCTGACAAGGGCCATGGAGCATTGTGATGATACGGTCATGGAACATTGTGATGACAAGAATTCTGGAGCATTGTGATGACAAGGGTCATGGAGCATTGTGATGACATGGTCAAGGAACATTGCGATGACAAGATTTCTGGAGCATTGTGATGAAAGGGCATGGAGCATTGTGATTAAAGGTGACAAGGAACATTACGATGATATGGGCAGAGAACTCTGTGATGACAGTGGTCATGGAGTATTGTGACAAAGATTCTCATGGAACATTGTGCTGACAAGGTCCATGGAGCATTGTGATGACACGGTCATGGAACATTGTGATGACAAGAATTCTGGGGCATTGTGATGACAAGGGCCATGGAGCATTGTGATGACACGGTTATGGAACATTGTGATGACAGGAATTCTGGAGCATTGTGCTGAAAACGGCCATGGAGCATTGTGATAACACGGTCAGGGAAGAATGTGATGAGAAGAATTCCGGAGCATTGTTTTGACAAGGGCCATGGAGCATTGTGATGACACGGTCATGGAACATTGTGATGAGAAGAATTCTGGAGCTTTGTGCTGACAAGGGCCATGGAGCATTGTGATAACACGGCCATGGAACATTTTGATGACAAGAATTCTGGAGCATTGTGATGACAATGGCCATGGAGCATTGTGATGACACGGTCATGGAACATTGTGATGAGAAGAATTCTGGAGCATTGTGCGGACAAGGGCCATGGAGCATTGTGATGACACGGTCATGGAACATTGTGATGAGAAGAATTCTGGAGCATTGTGCTGACAAGGGCCATGGAGCATTGTGATGATACGGTCATGGAACATTGTGATGACAAGAAGTCTGGAGCATTGTGATGACAAGGGTCATGGAGCATTGTGATGACATGGTCAAGGAACATTGCAATGAAAAAGATTTCTGGAGCATTGTGATGAAAGGGCATGGAGCTTTGTGATTAAAGGTGACAAGGAACATTGTGATGATATGGGCAGAGAACTCTGTGATGACAGTGGTCATGGAGTATTGTGACAAAAAGTGTCATGGAACATTGTGTTGACAAGGGCCATGGAGCATTGTGATGACACGGTCATGGAACATTGTGATGAGATGAATTCTGGAGCATTGTCATGACAAGGGCCATGGAGCATTGTGATGACACGGTCATGGAATATTGTGATGACAAGAATTCTGGAGCATTGTGATGACAAGGGCCATGGAGCATTGTGATGACACGGTCATGGAACATTATGATGAGAAGAATTCTGGGGCATTGTGCTGACAAGGGCCATGGAGCATTGTGATGACACGGCCATGGAACATTGTGATGACAAGGGCCATGGAGCATTGTGATGACACGGTCATGGAACATTGTGATGACAAGAATTCTGGAGCATTCTGATGACAAGGGCCATGGAGCATTGTGATGACACGGTCATGGAACATTGTGATGAGAAGAATTCTGGAGCATTGTCATGACAAGGGCCATGGAGCATTGTGATGACACGGTCATAGAACATTGTGATGAGAAGAATTCTGGGGCATTGTGCTGACAAGGGCCATGGAGCATTGTGATGACACGGCCATGGAACATTGTGATGACAGGAATTCTGGAGCATTGTGCTGAAAAGGGCCATGGAGCATTGTGATGACACGGTCATGGAACAATGTGATGAGTAGAATTCCGGAGCATTGTGATGACAAGGGCCATGGAGCATTGTGATGACACGGTCATGGAACATTGTGATGAAAAGAATTCTGGAGCATTGTGCTGACAAGGGCCATGGAGCATTGTGATGACACCGACATGGAACATTTTGATGACAAGAATTCTGGAGCATTGTGATGACAATGGCCATGGAGCATTGTGATGACATGGTCATGGAACATTGTGATGAGAAGAATTCTGTATCATTGTCATGACAAGTTCCATGGAGCATTGTGATGACACGGTCATGGAACATTGTGATGACAAGAATTCTGGAGGATTGTGATGACAAGGGCCATGGAGCATTGTGATGACACGGTCATGGAACATTGTGATGACAAGAATTCTGGAGCATTGTGCGGACAAGGGCCATGGAGCATTGTGATGAAACGGTCATGGAACATTGTGATGAGAAGAATTCTGGAGCATTGTGCTGACAAGGGCCATGGAGCATTGTGATGATACGGTCATGGAACATTGTGATGACAAGAATTCTGGAGCATTGTGATGACAAGGGTCATGGAGCATTCTGATGACATGGTCAAGGAACATTGCGATGAAAAGATTTCTGGAGCATTGTGATGAAAGTGCATGGAGCATTGTGATTAAAGGTGACAAGGAACATTACGATGATATGGTCAGAGAACTCTGTGATGACAGTGGTCATGGAGTATTGTGACAAAGATTCTCATGGAACATTGTGCTGACAAGGTCCATGGAGCATTGTGATGACACGGTCATGGAACATTGTGATGAAAAGAATTCTGGGGCATTGTGATGACAAGGGCCATGGAGCATTGTGATGACACGGTCATGGAACATTGTGATGACAAGAATTCTGGAGCATTGTGCTGACAAGGGCCATGGAGCATTGTGATGAGACGGCCATGGAACATTTTGATGACAAGTATTCTGGAGCATTGTGATGACAATGGCCATGGAGCATTGTGATGACACGGTCATGGAACATTGTGATGAGAAGAATTCTGGATCATTGTCATGACAAGGGCCATGGAGCATTGTGATGACACGGTCATGGAACATTGTGATGAAAAGAATTCTGGAGCATTGTGATGACAAGGACCATGCAGCATTGTGATGACACGGTCATGGAACATTGTGATGAGAAGAATTCAGGAGCATTGTGCTGACAAGTGCCATGGAGCATTGTGATGACACGGTCATGGAACATTGTGATGACAGGAATTCTGGAGCATTGTGCTGAAAAAGGCCATGGAGCATTGTGATGACACGGTCATGGAACAATGTGATGAGAAGAATTCCGGAGCATTGTGATGACAAGGGCCATGGAGCATTGTGATGACACGGTCATGGAACATTGTGATGAAAAGAATTCTGGAGCATTGTGCTGACAAGGGCCATGGAGCATTGTGATGACACGGACATGGAACATTGTGATGACAAGAATTCTGGAGCATTGTCATGACAATGGCCATGGAGCATTGTGATGACACGGTATGGAACATTGTGATGACAAGAATTCTGGAGCATTGTGCTGACAAGGGCCATGGAGCATTGTGATGACACGGTCATGGAACATTGTGATGACAAGAATTCTGGAGCATTGTGCTGACAAGGGCCATGGAGCATTGTGATGATACGGTCATGGAACATTTTGATGAGAAGAATTCTGGAGCATTGTGATGACAAGGGTCATGGAGCATTGTGATGACATGGTCAAGGAACATTGCGATGACAAGATTTCTTGAGCATTGTGATGAAAGGGCATGGAGCATTGTGATTAAAGGTGACAAGGAACATTATGATGATATGGGCAGAGAACTCTGTGGTGACAGTGGTCATGGAGTATTGTGACAAAAATTGTCATGGAACATTGTGCTGACAAGGGCCATGGAGCATTGTGATGACACGGTCATGGAACATTGTGATGACAAGAATTCTGGAGCATTGTGCTGACAAGGGCCATGGAGCATTGTGATGACACGGTCATGGAACATTGTGATGACAAGAATTCTGGAGCATTGTGCGGACAAGGGCCATGGAGCACTGTGATGACACGGTCATGGAACATTGTGATGAGAAGAATTCTGGAGCATTGTGCTGACAAGGGCCATGGAGCATTGTGATGATACGGTCATGGAACATTTTGATGACAAGAAGTCTGGAGCATTGTGATGACAAGGGTCATGGAGCATTGTGATGACATGGTCAAGGAACATTGCAATGAAAAAGATTTCTGGAGCATTGTGATGATAGGGCATGGAGCTTTGTGATTAAAGGTGACAAGGAACATTGTGATGATATGGGCAGAGAACTCTGTGATGACAGTGATCAAGGAGTATTGTGACAAAAAGTGTCATGGAACATTGTGTTGACAAGGGCCATGGAGCATTGTGATGACACGGTCATGGAACATTGTGATGAGAAGAATTCTGGAGCATTGTCATGACAAGGGCCATGGAGCATTGTGATGACACGGTCATGGAACATTGTGATGACAAGAATTCTGGAGCATTGTGATGACAAGGGCCATGGAGCATTGTGATGACACGGTCATGGAACATTATGATGAGAAGAATTCTGGGGCATTGTGCTGAGAAGGGCCATGGAGCATTGTGATGACACGGCCATGGAACATTGTGATGACAAGGGCCATGGAGCATTGTGATGACACGGTCATGGAACATTGTGATGACAAGAATTCTGGAGCATTCTGATGACAAGGGCCATGGAGCATTGTGATGACACGGTCATGGAACATTGTGATGAGAAGAATTCTGGAGCATTGTCATGACAAGGGCCATGGAGCATTGTGATGACACGGTCATGGAACATTGTGATGAGAAGAATTCTGGGGAATTGTGCTGACAAGGGCCATGGAGCATTGTGATGACACGGCCATGGAACATTGTGATGACAAGGGCCATGGAGCATTGTGATGACACGGTCATGGAACATTGTGATGACAAGAATTCTGGAGCATTCTGATGACAAGGGCCATGGAGCATTGTGATGACACGGTGATGGAACATTGTGATGACAAGAATTCTGGAGCATTGTGCGGACAAGGGCCATGGAGCATTGTGATGACACAGTCATGGAACATTGTGATGAGAAGAATTCTGGAGCATTGTGCTGACAAGGGCCATGGAGCATTGTGATGACACGGTCATGGAACATTGTGATGACAAGAATTCTGGAGCATTGTGCTGACAAGGGCCATGGAGCATTGTGATGACACAGTCATGGAACGTTGTGATGACAAGAATTCTGGAGCATTGTGCTGACAAGGGCCATGGAGCATTGTGATGACACGGTCATGGAACATTGTGATGACAAGAATTCTGGAGCATTGTGCTGACAAGGGCCATGGAGCATTGTGATGACACGGTCATGGAACATTGTGATGACAAGAATTCTGGACCATTCTGATGACAAAGGCGATAGAGCATTGTGATGACATGGTCATGGAACATTGTGATGACAAGAATTCTGGAGCATTCTGATGACAAGCGCCATAGAGCATTGTGATGACACGTTCATGGAATATAGTAATGAAAAGAATTCTGGAGCATTATGATGACAAGGGCCATGGAGCATTGTGATGACATGGTCATGTAACATTGTGATGAGAAGAATTCTGGAGCATTGTCATGACAAGGGCCATGGAGCATTGTGATGACACGGTCATGGAAAATTGTGATGACAGGAATTCTGGAGCATTGTGCTGAAAAGGGCCATGGAGCATTGTGATGATACGGTCATGGAACATTGTGATGACAAGAATTCTGGAGCATTGTGCGGACAAGGGCCATGGAGCATTGTGATGAAACGGTCATGGAACATTGTGATGAGAAGAATTCTGGAGCATTGTGCTGACAAGGGCCATGGAGCATTGTGATGATACGGTCATGGAACATTGTGATGACAAGAATTCTGGAGCATTGTGATGACAAGGGTCATGGAGCATTGTGATGACATGGTCAAGGAACATTGCGATGACAAGATTTCTGGAGCATTGTGATGAAAGGGCATGGAGCATTGTGATTAAAGGTGACAAGGAACATTACGATGATATGGGCAGAGAACTCTGTGATGACAGTGGTCATGGAGTATTGTGACAAAGATTCTCATGGAACATTGTGCTGACAAGGTCCATGGAGCATTGTGATGACACGGTCATGGAACATTGTGATGAGAAGAATTCTGGGGCATTGTGCTGAGAAGGGCCATGGAGCATTGTGATGACACGGCCATGGAACATTGTGATGACAAGGGCCATGGAGCATTGTGATGACACGGTCATGGAACATTGTGATGACAAGAATTCTGGAGCATTCTGATGACAAGGGCCATGGAGCATTGTGATGACACGGTCATGGAACATTGTGATGAGAAGAATTCTGGGGCATTGTGCTGAGAAGGGCCATGGAGCATTGTGATGACACGGCCATGGAACATTGTGATGACAAGGGCCATGGAGCATTGTGATGACACGGTCATGGAACATTGTGATGACAAGACTTCTGGAGCATTCTGATGACAAGGGCCATGGAGCATTGAGATGACACGGTCATGGAACATTGTGATGAGAAGAATTCTGGAGCATTGTCATGACAAGGGCCATGGAGCATTGTGATGACACGGTCATGGAACATTGTGATGAGAAGAATTCTGGGGCATTGTGCTGACAAGGGCCATGGAGCATTGTGATGACACGGCCATGGAACATTGTGATGACAAGGGCCATGGAGCATTGTGATGACACGGTCATGGAACATTGTGATGACAAGAATTCTGGAGCATTCTGATGACAAGGGCCATGGAGCATTGTGATGACACGGTGATGGAACATTGTGATGACAAGAATTCTGGAGCATTGTGCGGACAAGGGCCATGGAGCATTGTGATGACACAGTCATGGAACATTGTGATGAGAAGAATTCTGGAGCATTGTGCTGACAAGGGCCATGGAGCATTGTGATGACACGGTCATGGAACATTGTGATGACAAGAATTCTGGAGCATTGTGCTGACAAGGGCCATGGAGCATTGTGATGACACGGTCATGGAATGTTGTGATGACAAGAATTCTGGAGCATTGTGCTGACAAGGGCCATGGAGCATTGTGATGACACGGTCATGGAACATTGTGATGACAAGAATTCTGGACCATTCTGATGACAAAGGCGATAGAGCATTGTGATGACATGGTCATGGAACATTGTGATGACAAGAATTCTGGAGCATTCTGATGACAAGCGCCATAGAGCATTGTGATGACACGTTCATGGAATATAGTAATGACAAGAATTCTGGAGCATTATGATGACAAGGGCCATGGAGCATTGTGATGACATGGTCATGTAACATTGTGATGAGAAGAATTCTGGAGCATTGTCATGAAAAGGGCCATGGAGCATTGTGATGACACGGTCATGGAAAATTGTGATGACAGGAATTCTGGAGCATTGTGCTGAAAAGGGCCATGGAGCATTGTGATGATACGGTCATGGAACATTGTGATGACAAGAATTCTGGAGCATTGTGCGGACAAGGGCCATGGAGCATTGTGATGAAACGGTCATGGAACATTGTGATGAGAAGAATTCTGGAGCATTGTGCTGACAAGGGCCATGGAGCATTGTGATGATACGGTCATGGAACATTGTGATGACAAGAATTCTGGAGCATTGTGATGACAAGGGTCATGGAGCATTGTGATGACATGGTCAAGGAACATTGCGATGACAAGATTTCTGGAGCATTGTGATGAAAGGGCATGGAGCATTGTGATTAAAGGTGACAAGGAACATTACGATGATATGGGCAGAGAACTCTGTGATGACAGTGGTCATGGAGTATTGTGACAAAGATTCTCATGGAACATTGTGCTGACAAGGTCCATGGAGCATTGTGATGACACGGTCATGGAACATTGTGATGACAAGAATTCTGGGGCATTGTGATGACAAGGGCCATGGAGCATTGTGATGACACGGTTATGGAACATTGTGATGACAGGAATTCTGGAGCATTGTGCTGAAAACGGCCATGGAGCATTGTGATAACACGGTCAGGGAAGAATGTGATGAGAAGAATTCCGGAGCATTGTTTTGACAAGGGCCATGGAGCACTGTGATGACACGGTCATGGAACATTGTGATGAGAAGAATTCTGGAGCTTTGTGCTGACAAGGGCCATGGAGCATTGTGATAACACGGCCATGGAACATTTTGATGACAAGAATTCTGGAGCATTGTGATGACAATGGCCATGGAGCATTGTGATGACACGGTCATGGAACATTGTGATGAGAAGAATTCTGGATCATTGTCATGACAAGGGCCATGGAGCATTGTGATGACACGGTCATGGAACATTGTGATGACAAGAATTCTGGAGCATTGTGATGACAAGGACCATGCAGCATTGTGATGACACGGTCATGGAACATTGTGATGAGAAGAATTCTGGAGCATTGTGCTGACAAGGGCCATGGAGCATTGTGATGACACGGTCATGGAACATTGTGATGACAGGAATTCTGGAGCATTGTGCTGAAAAGGGCCATGGAGCATTGTGATGACACGGTCATGGAACAATGTGATGAGAAGAATTCCGGAGCATTGTGATGACAAGGGCCATGGAGCATTGTGATGACACGGTCATGGAACATTGTGATGAAAAGAATTCTGGAGCATTGTGCTGACAAGGGCCATGGAGCATTGTGATGACACGGACATGGAACATTGTGATGACAAGAATTCTGGAGCATTGTCATGACAATGGCCATGGAGCATTGTGATGACACGGTATGGAACATTGTGATGACAAGAATTCTGGAGCATTGTGCTGACAAGGGCCATGGAGCATTGTGATGACACGGTCATGGAACATTGTGATGACAAGAATTCTGGAGCATTGTGCTGACAAGGGCCATGGAGCATTGTGATGATACGGTCATGGAACATTGTGATGAGAAGAATTCTGGAGCATTGTGATGACAAGGGTCATGGAGCATTGTGATGACATGGTCAAGGAACATTGCGATGACAAGATTTCTGGAGCATTGTGATGAAAGGGCATGGAGCATTGTGATTAAAGGTGACAAGGAACATTATGATGATATGGGCAGAGAACTCTGTGGTGACAGTGGTCATGGAGTATTGTGACAAAAATTGTCATGGAACATTGTGCTGACAAGGGCCATGGAGCATTGTGATGACACGGTCATGGAACATTGTGATGACAAGAATTCTGGAGCATTGTGCTGACAAGGGCCATGGAGCATTGTGATGACACGGTCATGGAACATTGTGATGACAAGAATTCTGGAGCATTGTGCTGACAAGGGCCATGGAGCATTGTGATGACACGGTCATGGAACATTGTGATGACAAGAATTCTGGAGCATTGTCATGACAAGGGCCATGGAGCATTGTGATGACACGGTCATGGAACATTGTGATGAGAAGAATTCTGGATCATTGTCATGACAAGGGCCATGGAGCATTGTGATGACACGGTCATGGAACATTGTGATGAGAAGAATTCTGGAGCATTGTCATGACAAGGGCCATGGAGCATTGTGATGACACGGTCATGGAACATTGTGATGACAAGAATTCTGGAGCATTGTGATGACAAGGGCCATGGAGCATTGTGATGACACGGTCATGGAACATTATGATGAGAAGAATTCTGGGGCATTGTGCTGAGAAGGGCCATGGAGCATTGTGATGACACGGCCATGGAACATTGTGATGACAAGGGCCATGGAGCATTGTGATGACACGGTCATGGAACATTGTGATGACAAGAATTCTGGAGCATTCTGATGACAAGGGCCATGGAGCATTGTGATGACACAGTCATGGAACATTGTGATGAGAAGAATTCTGGAGCATTGTCATGACAAGGGCCATGGAGCATTGTGATGACACGGTCATGGAACATTGTGATGAGAAGAATTCTGGGGAATTGTGCTGACAAGGGCCATGGAGCATTGTGATGACACGGCCATGGAACATTGTGATGACAAGGGCCATGGAGCATTGTGATGACACGGTCATGGAACATTGTGATGACAAGAATTCTGGAGCATTCTGATGACAAGGGCCATGGAGCATTGTGATGACACGGTGATGGAACATTGTGATGACAAGAATTCTGGAGCATTGTGCGGACAAGGGCCATGGAGCATTGTGATGAGACGGCCATGGAACATTTTGATGACAAGTATTCTGGAGCATTGTGATGACAATGGCCATGGAGCATTGTGATGACACGGTCATGGAACATTGTGATGAGAAGAATTCTGGATCATTGTCATGACAAGGGCCATGGAGCATTGTGATGACACGGTCATGGAACATTGTGATGAAAAGAATTCTGGAGCATTGTGATGACAAGGACCATGCAGCATTGTGATGACACGGTCATGGAACATTGTGATGAGAAGAATTCAGGAGCATTGTGCTGACAAGTGCCATGGAGCATTGTGATGACACGGTCATGGAACATTGTGATGACAGGAATTCTGGAGCATTGTGCTGAAAAAGGCCATGGAGCATTGTGATGACACGGTCATGGAACAATGTGATGAGAAGAATTCCGGAGCATTGTGATGACAAGGGCCATGGAGCATTGTGATGACACGGTCATGGAACATTGTGATGAAAAGAATTCTGGAGCATTGTGCTGACAAGGGCCATGGAGCATTGTGATGACACGGACATGGAACATTGTGATGACAAGAATTCTGGAGCATTGTCATGACAATGGCCATGGAGCATTGTGATGACACGGTATGGAACATTGTGATGACAAGAATTCTGGAGCATTGTGCTGACAAGGGCCATGGAGCATTGTGATGACACGGTCATGGAACATTGTGATGACAAGAATTCTGGAGCATTGTGCTGACAAGGGCCATGGAGCATTGTGATGATACGGTCATGGAACATTTTGATGAGAAGAATTCTGGAGCATTGTGATGACAAGGGTCATGGAGCATTGTGATGACATGGTCAAGGAACATTGCGATGACAAGATTTCTTGAGCATTGTGATGAAAGGGCATGGAGCATTGTGATTAAAGGTGACAAGGAACATTATGATGATATGGGCAGAGAACTCTGTGGTGACAGTGGTCATGGAGTATTGTGACAAAAATTGTCATGGAACATTGTGCTGACAAGGGCCATGGAGCATTGTGATGACACGGTCATGGAACATTGTGATGACAAGAATTCTGGAGCATTGTGCTGACAAGGGCCATGGAGCATTGTGATGACACGGTCATGGAACATTGTGATGACAAGAATTCTGGAGCATTGTGCGGACAAGGGCCATGGAGCACTGTGATGACACGGTCATGGAACATTGTGATGAGAAGAATTCTGGAGCATTGTGCTGACAAGGGCCATGGAGCATTGTGATGATACGGTCATGGAACATTTTGATGACAAGAAGTCTGGAGCATTGTGATGACAAGGGTCATGGAGCATTGTGATGACATGGTCAAGGAACATTGCAATGAAAAAGATTTCTGGAGCATTGTGATGATAGGGCATGGAGCTTTGTGATTAAAGGTGACAAGGAACATTGTGATGATATGGGCAGAGAACTCTGTGATGACAGTGATCAAGGAGTATTGTGACAAAAAGTGTCATGGAACATTGTGTTGACAAGGGCCATGGAGCATTGTGATGACACGGTCATGGAACATTGTGATGAGAAGAATTCTGGAGCATTGTCATGACAAGGGCCATGGAGCATTGTGATGACACGGTCATGGAACATTGTGATGACAAGAATTCTGGAGCATTGTGATGACAAGGGCCATGGAGCATTGTGATGACACGGTCATGGAACATTATGATGAGAAGAATTCTGGGGCATTGTGCTGAGAAGGGCCATGGAGCATTGTGATGACACGGCCATGGAACATTGTGATGACAAGGGCCATGGAGCATTGTGATGACACGGTCATGGAACATTGTGATGACAAGAATTCTGGAGCATTCTGATGACAAGGGCCATGGAGCATTGTGATGACACGGTCATGGAACATTGTGATGAGAAGAATTCTGGAGCATTGTCATGACAAGGGCCATGGAGCATTGTGATGACACGGTCATGGAACATTGTGATGAGAAGAATTCTGGGGAATTGTGCTGACAAGGGCCATGGAGCATTGTGATGACACGGCCATGGAACATTGTGATGACAAGGGCCATGGAGCATTGTGATGACACGGTCATGGAACATTGTGATGACAAGAATTCTGGAGCATTCTGATGACAAGGGCCATGGAGCATTGTGATGACACGGTGATGGAACATTGTGATGACAAGAATTCTGGAGCATTGTGCGGACAAGGGCCATGGAGCATTGTGATGACACAGTCATGGAACATTGTGATGAGAAGAATTCTGGAGCATTGTGCTGACAAGGGCCATGGAGCATTGTGATGACACGGTCATGGAACATTGTGATGACAAGAATTCTGGAGCATTGTGCTGACAAGGGCCATGGAGCATTGTGATGACACAGTCATGGAACGTTGTGATGACAAGAATTCTGGAGCATTGTGCTGACAAGGGCCATGGAGCATTGTGATGACACGGTCATGGAACATTGTGATGACAAGAATTCTGGAGCATTGTGCTGACAAGGGCCATGGAGCATTGTGATGACACGGTCATGGAACATTGTGATGACAAGAATTCTGGACCATTCTGATGACAAAGGCGATAGAGCATTGTGATGACATGGTCATGGAACATTGTGATGACAAGAATTCTGGAGCATTCTGATGACAAGCGCCATAGAGCATTGTGATGACACGTTCATGGAATATAGTAATGAAAAGAATTCTGGAGCATTATGATGACAAGGGCCATGGAGCATTGTGATGACATGGTCATGTAACATTGTGATGAGAAGAATTCTGGAGCATTGTCATGACAAGGGCCATGGAGCATTGTGATGACACGGTCATGGAAAATTGTGATGACAGGAATTCTGGAGCATTGTGCTGAAAAGGGCCATGGAGCATTGTGATGATACGGTCATGGAACATTGTGATGACAAGAATTCTGGAGCATTGTGCGGACAAGGGCCATGGAGCATTGTGATGAAACGGTCATGGAACATTGTGATGAGAAGAATTCTGGAGCATTGTGCTGACAAGGGCCATGGAGCATTGTGATGATACGGTCATGGAACATTGTGATGACAAGAATTCTGGAGCATTGTGATGACAAGGGTCATGGAGCATTGTGATGACATGGTCAAGGAACATTGCGATGACAAGATTTCTGGAGCATTGTGATGAAAGGGCATGGAGCATTGTGATTAAAGGTGACAAGGAACATTACGATGATATGGGCAGAGAACTCTGTGATGACAGTGGTCATGGAGTATTGTGACAAAGATTCTCATGGAACATTGTGCTGACAAGGTCCATGGAGCATTGTGATGACACGGTCATGGAACATTGTGATGAGAAGAATTCTGGGGCATTGTGCTGAGAAGGGCCATGGAGCATTGTGATGACACGGCCATGGAACATTGTGATGACAAGGGCCATGGAGCATTGTGATGACACGGTCATGGAACATTGTGATGACAAGAATTCTGGAGCATTCTGATGACAAGGGCCATGGAGCATTGTGATGACACGGTCATGGAACATTGTGATGAGAAGAATTCTGGGGCATTGTGCTGAGAAGGGCCATGGAGCATTGTGATGACACGGCCATGGAACATTGTGATGACAAGGGCCATGGAGCATTGTGATGACACGGTCATGGAACATTGTGATGACAAGACTTCTGGAGCATTCTGATGACAAGGGCCATGGAGCATTGTGATGACACGGTCATGGAACATTGTGATGAGAAGAATTCTGGAGCATTGTCATGACAAGGGCCATGGAGCATTGTGATGACACGGTCATGGAACATTGTGATGAGAAGAATTCTGGGGCATTGTGCTGACAAGGGCCATGGAGCATTGTGATGACACGGCCATGGAACATTGTGATGACAAGGGCCATGGAGCATTGTGATGACACGGTCATGGAACATTGTGATGACAAGAATTCTGGAGCATTCTGATGACAAGGGCCATGGAGCATTGTGATGACACGGTGATGGAACATTGTGATGACAAGAATTCTGGAGCATTGTGCGGACAAGGGCCATGGAGCATTGTGATGACACAGTCATGGAACATTGTGATGAGAAGAATTCTGGAGCATTGTGCTGACAAGGGCCATGGAGCATTGTGATGACACGGTCATGGAACATTGTGATGACAAGAATTCTGGAGCATTGTGCTGACAAGGGCCATGGAGCATTGTGATGACACGGTCATGGAATGTTGTGATGACAAGAATTCTGGAGCATTGTGCTGACAAGGGCCATGGAGCATTGTGATGACACGGTCATGGAACATTGTGATGACAAGAATTCTGGAGCATTGTGCTGACAAGGGCCATGGAGCATTGTGATGACACGGTCATGGAACATTGTGATGACAAGAATTCTGGACCATTCTGATGACAAAGGCGATAGAGCATTGTGATGACATGGTCATGGAACATTGTGATGACAAGAATTCTGGAGCATTCTGATGACAAGCGCCATAGAGCATTGTGATGACACGTTCATGGAATATAGTAATGACAAGAATTCTGGAGCATTATGATGACAAGGGCCATGGAGCATTGTGATGACATGGTCATGTAACATTGTGATGAGAAGAATTCTGGAGCATTGTCATGACAAGGGCCATGGAGCATTGTGATGACACGGTCATGGAAAATTGTGATGACAGGAATTCTGGAGCATTGTGCTGAAAAGGGCCATGGAGCATTGTGATGATACGGTCATGGAACATTGTGATGACAAGAATTCTGGAGCATTGTGCGGACAAGGGCCATGGAGCATTGTGATGAAACGGTCATGGAACATTGTGATGAGAAGAATTCTGGAGCATTGTGCTGACAAGGGCCATGGAGCATTGTGATGATACGGTCATGGAACATTGTGATGACAAGAATTCTGGAGCATTGTGATGACAAGGGTCATGGAGCATTGTGATGACATGGTCAAGGAACATTGCGATGACAAGATTTCTGGAGCATTGTGATGAAAGGGCATGGAGCATTGTGATTAAAGGTGACAAGGAACATTACGATGATATGGGCAGAGAACTCTGTGATGACAGTGGTCATGGAGTATTGTGACAAAGATTCTCATGGAACATTGTGCTGACAAGGTCCATGGAGCATTGTGATGACACGGTCATGGAACATTGTGATGACAAGAATTCTGGGGCATTGTGATGACAAGGGCCATGGAGCATTGTGATGACACGGTTATGGAACATTGTGATGACAGGAATTCTGGAGCATTGTGCTGAAAACGGCCATGGAGCATTGTGATAACACGGTCAGGGAAGAATGTGATGAGAAGAATTCCGGAGCATTGTTTTGACAAGGGCCATGGAGCATTGTGATGACACGGTCATGGAACATTGTGATGAGAAGAATTCTGGAGCTTTGTGCTGACAAGGGCCATGGAGCATTGTGATAACACGGCCATGGAACATTTTGATGACAAGAATTCTGGAGCATTGTGATGACAATGGCCATGGAGCATTGTGATGACACGGTCATGGAACATTGTGATGAGAAGAATTCTGGATCATTGTCATGACAAGGGCCATGGAGCATTGTGATGACACGGTCATGGAACATTGTGATGACAAGAATTCTGGAGCATTGTGATGACAAGGACCATGCAGCATTGTGATGACACGGTCATGGAACATTGTGATGAGAAGAATTCTGGAGCATTGTGCTGACAAGGGCCATGGAGCATTGTGATGACACGGTCATGGAACATTGTGATGACAGGAATTCTGGAGCATTGTGCTGAAAAGGGCCATGGAGCATTGTGATGACACGGTCATGGAACAATGTGATGAGAAGAATTCCGGAGCATTGTGATGACAACGGCCATGGAGCATTGTGATGACACGGTCATGGAACATTGTGATGAAAAGAATTCTGGAGCATTGTGCTGACAAGGGCCATGGAGCATTGTGATGACACGGACATGGAACATTGTGATGACAAGAATTCTGGAGCATTGTCATGACAATGGCCATGGAGCATTGTGATGACACGGTATGGAACATTGTGATGACAAGAATTCTGGAGCATTGTGCTGACAAGGGCCATGGAGCATTGTGATGACACGGTCATGGAACATTGTGATGACAAGAATTCTGGAGCATTGTGCTGACAAGGGCCATGGAGCATTGTGATGACACGGTCATGGAACATTGTGATGACAAGAATTCTGGAGCATTGTGCTGACAAGGGCCATGGAGCATTGTGATGACACGGTCATGGAACATTGTGATGACAAGAATTCTGGACCATTCTGATGACAAAGGCGATAGAGCATTGTGATGACATGGTCATGGAACATTGTGATGACAAGAATTCTGGAGCATTCTGATGACAAGCGCCATAGAGCATTGTGATGACACGTTCATGGAATATAGTAATGACAAGAATTCTGGAGCATTATGATGACAAGGGCCATGGAGCATTGTGATGACATGGTCATGTAACATTGTGATGAGAAGAATTCTGGAGCATTGTCATGACAAGGGCCATGGAGCATTGTGATGACACGGTCATGGAAAATTGTGATGACAGGAATTCTGGAGCATTGTGCTGAAAAGGGCCATGGAGCATTGTGATGATACGGTCATGGAACATTGTGATGACAAGAATTCTGGAGCATTGTGCGGACAAGGGCCATGGAGCATTGTGATGAAACGGTCATGGAACATTGTGATGAGAAGAATTCTGGAGCATTGTGCTGACAAGGGCCATGGAGCATTGTGATGATACGGTCATGGAACATTGTGATGACAAGAATTCTGGAGCATTGTGATGACAAGGGTCATGGAGCATTGTGATGACATGGTCAAGGAACATTGCGATGACAAGATTTCTGGAGCATTGTGATGAAAGGGCATGGAGCATTGTGATTAAAGGTGACAAGGAACATTACGATGATATGGGCAGAGAACTCTGTGATGACAGTGGTCATGGAGTATTGTGACAAAGATTCTCATGGAACATTGTGCTGACAAGGTCCATGGAGCATTGTGATGACACGGTCATGGAACATTGTGATGACAAGAATTCTGGGGCATTGTGATGACAAGGGCCATGGAGCATTGTGATGACACGGTTATGGAACATTGTGATGACAGGAATTCTGGAGCATTGTGCTGAAAACGGCCATGGAGCATTGTGATAACACGGTCAGGGAAGAATGTGATGAGAAGAATTCCGGAGCATTGTTTTGACAAGGGCCATGGAGCATTGTGATGACACGGTCATGGAACATTGTGATGAGAAGAATTCTGGAGCTTTGTGCTGACAAGGGCCATGGAGCATTGTGATAACACGGCCATGGAACATTTTGATGACAAGAATTCTGGAGCATTGTGATGACAATGGCCATGGAGCATTGTGATGACACGGTCATGGAACATTGTGATGAGAAGAATTCTGGATCATTGTCATGACAAGGGCCATGGAGCATTGTGATGACACGGTCATGGAACATTGTGATGACAAGAATTCTGGAGCATTGTGATGACAAGGACCATGCAGCATTGTGATGACACGGTCATGGAACATTGTGATGAGAAGAATTCTGGAGCATTGTGCTGACAAGGGCCATGGAGCATTGTGATGACACGGTCATGGAACATTGTGATGACAGGAATTCTGGAGCATTGTGCTGAAAAGGGCCATGGAGCATTGTGATGACACGGTCATGGAACAATGTGATGAGAAGAATTCCGGAGCATTGTGATGACAACGGCCATGGAGCATTGTGATGACACGGTCATGGAACATTGTGATGAAAAGAATTCTGGAGCATTGTGCTGACAAGGGCCATGGAGCATTGTGATGACACGGACATGGAACATTGTGATGACAAGAATTCTGGAGCATTGTCATGACAATGGCCATGGAGCATTGTGATGACACGGTATGGAACATTGTGATGACAAGAATTCTGGAGCATTGTGCTGACAAGGGCCATGGAGCATTGTGATGACACGGTCATGGAACATTGTGATGACAAGAATTCTGGAGCATTGTGCTGACAAGGGCCATGGAGCATTGTGATGATACGGTCATGGAACATTGTGATGAGAAGAATTCTGGAGCATTGTGATGACAAGGGTCATGGAGCATTGTGATGACATGGTCAAGGAACATTGCGATGACAAGATTTCTGGAGCATTGTGATGAAAGGGCATGGAGCATTGTGATTAAAGGTGACAAGGAACATTATGATGATATGGGCAGAGAACTCTGTGGTGACAGTGGTCATGGAGTATTGTGACAAAAATTGTCATGGAACATTGTGCTGACAAGGGCCATGGAGCATTGTGATGACACGGTCATGGAACATTGTGATGACAAGAATTCTGGAGCATTGTGCTGACAAGGGCCATGGAGCATTGTGATGACACGGTCATGGAACATTGTGATGACAAGAATTCTGGAGCATTGTGCTGACAAGGGCCATGGAGCATTGTGATGACACGGTCATGGAACATTGTGATGACAAGAATTCTGGAGCATTGTCATGACAAGGGCCATGGAGCATTGTGATGACACGGTCATGGAACATTGTGATGAGAAGAATTCTGGATCATTGTCATGACAAGGGCCATGGAGCATTGTGATGACACGGTCATGGAACATTGTGATGAGAAGAATTCTGGAGCATTGTCATGACAAGGGCCATGGAGCATTGTGATGACACGGTCATGGAACATTGTGATGACAAGAATTCTGGAGCATTGTGATGACAAGGGCCATGGAGCATTGTGATGACACGGTCATGGAACATTATGATGAGAAGAATTCTGGGGCATTGTGCTGAGAAGGGCCATGGAGCATTGTGATGACACGGCCATGGAACATTGTGATGACAAGGGCCATGGAGCATTGTGATGACACGGTCATGGAACATTGTGATGACAAGAATTCTGGAGCATTCTGATGACAAGGGCCATGGAGCATTGTGATGACACGGTCATGGAACATTGTGATGAGAAGAATTCTGGAGCATTGTCATGACAAGGGCCATGGAGCATTGTGATGACACGGTCATGGAACATTGTGATGAGAAGAATTCTGGGGAATTGTGCTGACAAGGGCCATGGAGCATTGTGATGACACGGCCATGGAACATTGTGATGACAAGGGCCATGGAGCATTGTGATGACACGGTCATGGAACATTGTGATGACAAGAATTCTGGAGCATTCTGATGACAAGGGCCATGGAGCATTGTGATGACACGGTGATGGAACATTGTGATGACAAGAATTCTGGAGCATTGTGCGGACAAGGGCCATGGAGCATTGTGATGACACAGTCATGGAACATTGTGATGAGAAGAATTCTGGAGCATTGTGCTGACAAGGGCCATGGAGCATTGTGATGACACGGTCATGGAACATTGTGATGACAAGAATTCTGGAGCATTGTGCTGACAAGGGCCATGGAGCATTGTGATGACACAGTCATGGAACGTTGTGATGACAAGAATTCTGGAGCATTGTGCTGACAAGGGCCATGGAGCATTGTGATGACACGGTCATGGAACATTGTGATGACAAGAATTCTGGAGCATTGTGCTGACAAGGGCCATGGAGCATTGTGATGACACGGTCATGGAACATTGTGATGACAAGAATTCTGGACCATTCTGATGACAAAGGCGATAGAGCATTGTGATGACATGGTCATGGAACATTGTGATGACAAGAATTCTGGAGCATTCTGATGACAAGCGCCATAGAGCATTGTGATGACACGTTCATGGAATATAGTAATGAAAAGAATTCTGGAGCATTATGATGACAAGGGCCATGGAGCATTGTGATGACATGGTCATGTAACATTGTGATGAGAAGAATTCTGGAGCATTGTCATGACAAGGGCCATGGAGCATTGTGATGACACGGTCATGGAAAATTGTGATGACAGGAATTCTGGAGCATTGTGCTGAAAAGGGCCATGGAGCATTGTGATGATACGGTCATGGAACATTGTGATGACAAGAATTCTGGAGCATTGTGCGGACAAGGGCCATGGAGCATTGTGATGAAACGGTCATGGAACATTGTGATGAGAAGAATTCTGGAGCATTGTGCTGACAAGGGCCATGGAGCATTGTGATGATACGGTCATGGAACATTGTGATGACAAGAATTCTGGAGCATTGTGATGACAAGGGTCATGGAGCATTGTGATGACATGGTCAAGGAACATTGCGATGACAAGATTTCTGGAGCATTGTGATGAAAGGGCATGGAGCATTGTGATTAAAGGTGACAAGGAACATTACGATGATATGGGCAGAGAACTCTGTGATGACAGTGGTCATGGAGTATTGTGACAAAGATTCTCATGGAACATTGTGCTGACAAGGTCCATGGAGCATTGTGATGACACGGTCATGGAACATTGTGATGAGAAGAATTCTGGGGCATTGTGCTGAGAAGGGCCATGGAGCATTGTGATGACACGGCCATGGAACATTGTGATGACAAGGGCCATGGAGCATTGTGATGACACGGTCATGGAACATTGTGATGACAAGAATTCTGGAGCATTCTGATGACAAGGGCCATGGAGCATTGTGATGACACGGTCATGGAACATTGTGATGAGAAGAATTCTGGGGCATTGTGCTGAGAAGGGCCATGGAGCATTGTGATGACACGGCCATGGAACATTGTGATGACAAGGGCCATGGAGCATTGTGATGACACGGTCATGGAACATTGTGATGACAAGACTTCTGGAGCATTCTGATGACAAGGGCCATGGAGCATTGTGATGACACGGTCATGGAACATTGTGATGAGAAGAATTCTGGAGCATTGTCATGACAAGGGCCATGGAGCATTGTGATGACACGGTCATGGAACATTGTGATGAGAAGAATTCTGGGGCATTGTGCTGACAAGGGCCATGGAGCATTGTGATGACACGGCCATGGAACATTGTGATGACAAGGGCCATGGAGCATTGTGATGACACGGTCATGGAACATTGTGATGACAAGAATTCTGGAGCATTCTGATGACAAGGGCCATGGAGCATTGTGATGACACGGTGATGGAACATTGTGATGACAAGAATTCTGGAGCATTGTGCGGACAAGGGCCATGGAGCATTGTGATGACACAGTCATGGAACATTGTGATGAGAAGAATTCTGGAGCATTGTGCTGACAAGGGCCATGGAGCATTGTGATGACACGGTCATGGAACATTGTGATGACAAGAATTCTGGAGCATTGTGCTGACAAGGGCCATGGAGCATTGTGATGACACGGTCATGGAATGTTGTGATGACAAGAATTCTGGAGCATTGTGCTGACAAGGGCCATGGAGCATTGTGATGACACGGTCATGGAACATTGTGATGACAAGAATTCTGGAGCATTGTGCTGACAAGGGCCATGGAGCATTGTGATGACACGGTCATGGAACATTGTGATGACAAGAATTCTGGACCATTCTGATGACAAAGGCGATAGAGCATTGTGATGACATGGTCATGGAACATTGTGATGACAAGAATTCTGGAGCATTCTGATGACAAGCGCCATAGAGCATTGTGATGACACGTTCATGGAATATAGTAATGACAAGAATTCTGGAGCATTATGATGACAAGGGCCATGGAGCATTGTGATGACATGGTCATGTAACATTGTGATGAGAAGAATTCTGGAGCATTGTCATGACAAGGGCCATGGAACATTGTGATGACACGGTCATGGAAAATTGTGATGACAGGAATTCTGGAGCATTGTGCTGAAAAGGGCCATGGAGCATTGTGATGATACGGTCATGGAACATTGTGATGACAAGAATTCTGGAGCATTGTGCGGACAAGGGCCATGGAGCATTGTGATGAAACGGTCATGGAACATTGTGATGAGAAGAATTCTGGAGCATTGTGCTGACAAGGGCCATGGAGCATTGTGATGATACGGTCATGGAACATTGTGATGACAAGAATTCTGGAGCATTGTGATGACAAGGGTCATGGAGCATTGTGATGACATGGTCAAGGAACATTGCGATGACAAGATTTCTGGAGCATTGTGATGAAAGGGCATGGAGCATTGTGATTAAAGGTGACAAGGAACATTACGATGATATGGGCAGAGAACTCTGTGATGACAGTGGTCATGGAGTATTGTGACAAAGATTCTCATGGAACATTGTGCTGACAAGGTCCATGGAGCATTGTGATGACACGGTCATGGAACATTGTGATGACAAGAATTCTGGGGCATTGTGATGACAAGGGCCATGGAGCATTGTGATGACACGGTTATGGAACATTGTGATGACAGGAATTCTGGAGCATTGTGCTGAAAACGGCCATGGAGCATTGTGATAACACGGTCAGGGAAGAATGTGATGAGAAGAATTCCGGAGCATTGTTTTGACAAGGGCCATGGAGCATTGTGATGACACGGTCATGGAACATTGTGATGAGAAGAATTCTGGAGCTTTGTGCTGACAAGGGCCATGGAGCATTGTGATAACACGGCCATGGAACATTTTGATGACAAGAATTCTGGAGCATTGTGATGACAATGGCCATGGAGCATTGTGATGACACGGTCATGGAACATTGTGATGAGAAGAATTCTGGATCATTGTCATGACAAGGGCCATGGAGCATTGTGATGACACGGTCATGGAACATTGTGATGACAAGAAGTCTGGAGCATTGTGATGACAAGGGTCATGGAGCATTGTGATGACATGGTCAAGGAACATTGCAATGAAAAAGATTTCTGGAGCATTGTGATGATAGGGCATGGAGCTTTGTGATTAAAGGTGACAAGGAACATTGTGATGATATGGGCAGAGAACTCTGTGATGACAGTGATCAAGGAGTATTGTGACAAAAAGTGTCATGGAACATTGTGTTGACAAGGGCCATGGAGCATTGTGATGACACGGTCATGGAACATTGTGATGAGAAGAATTCTGGAGCATTGTCATGACAAGGGCCATGGAGCATTGTGATGACACGGTCATGGAACATTGTGATGACAAGAATTCTGGAGCATTGTGATGACAAGGGCCATGGAGCATTGTGATGACACGGTCATGGAACATTATGATGAGAAGAATTCTGGGGCATTGTGCTGAGAAGGGCCATGGAGCATTGTGATGACACGGCCATGGAACATTGTGATGACAAGGGCCATGGAGCATTGTGATGACACGGTCATGGAACATTGTGATGACAAGAATTCTGGAGCATTCTGATGACAAGGGCCATGGAGCATTGTGATGACACGGTCATGGAACATTGTGATGAGAAGAATTCTGGAGCATTGTCATGACAAGGGCCATGGAGCATTGTGATGACACGGTCATGGAACATTGTGATGAGAAGAATTCTGGGGAATTGTGCTGACAAGGGCCATGGAGCATTGTGATGACACGGCCATGGAACATTGTGATGACAAGGGCCATGGAGCATTGTGATGACACGGTCATGGAACATTGTGATGACAAGAATTCTGGAGCATTCTGATGACAAGGGCCATGGAGCATTGTGATGACACGGTGATGGAACATTGTGATGACAAGAATTCTGGAGCATTGTGCGGACAAGGGCCATGGAGCATTGTGATGACACAGTCATGGAACATTGTGATGAGAAGAATTCTGGAGCATTGTGCTGACAAGGGCCATGGAGCATTGTGATGACACGGTCATGGAACATTGTGATGACAAGAATTCTGGAGCATTGTGCTGACAAGGGCCATGGAGCATTGTGATGACACAGTCATGGAACGTTGTGATGACAAGAATTCTGGAGCATTGTGCTGACAAGGGCCATGGAGCATTGTGATGACACGGTCATGGAACATTGTGATGACAAGAATTCTGGAGCATTGTGCTGACAAGGGCCATGGAGCATTGTGATGACACGGTCATGGAACATTGTGATGACAAGAATTCTGGACCATTCTGATGACAAAGGCGATAGAGCATTGTGATGACATGGTCATGGAACATTGTGATGACAAGAATTCTGGAGCATTCTGATGACAAGCGCCATAGAGCATTGTGATGACACGTTCATGGAATATAGTAATGAAAAGAATTCTGGAGCATTATGATGACAAGGGCCATGGAGCATTGTGATGACATGGTCATGTAACATTGTGATGAGAAGAATTCTGGAGCATTGTCATGACAAGGGCCATGGAGCATTGTGATGACACGGTCATGGAAAATTGTGATGACAGGAATTCTGGAGCATTGTGCTGAAAAGGGCCATGGAGCATTGTGATGATACGGTCATGGAACATTGTGATGACAAGAATTCTGGAGCATTGTGCGGACAAGGGCCATGGAGCATTGTGATGAAACGGTCATGGAACATTGTGATGAGAAGAATTCTGGAGCATTGTGCTGACAAGGGCCATGGAGCATTGTGATGATACGGTCATGGAACATTGTGATGACAAGAATTCTGGAGCATTGTGATGACAAGGGTCATGGAGCATTGTGATGACATGGTCAAGGAACATTGCGATGACAAGATTTCTGGAGCATTGTGATGAAAGGGCATGGAGCATTGTGATTAAAGGTGACAAGGAACATTACGATGATATGGGCAGAGAACTCTGTGATGACAGTGGTCATGGAGTATTGTGACAAAGATTCTCATGGAACATTGTGCTGACAAGGTCCATGGAGCATTGTGATGACACGGTCATGGAACATTGTGATGAGAAGAATTCTGGGGCATTGTGCTGAGAAGGGCCATGGAGCATTGTGATGACACGGCCATGGAACATTGTGATGACAAGGGCCATGGAGCATTGTGATGACACGGTCATGGAACATTGTGATGACAAGAATTCTGGAGCATTCTGATGACAAGGGCCATGGAGCATTGTGATGACACGGTCATGGAACATTGTGATGAGAAGAATTCTGGGGCATTGTGCTGAGAAGGGCCATGGAGCATTGTGATGACACGGCCATGGAACATTGTGATGACAAGGGCCATGGAGCATTGTGATGACACGGTCATGGAACATTGTGATGACAAGACTTCTGGAGCATTCTGATGACAAGGGCCATGGAGCATTGTGATGACACGGTCATGGAACATTGTGATGAGAAGAATTCTGGAGCATTGTCATGACAAGGGCCATGGAGCATTGTGATGACACGGTCATGGAACATTGTGATGAGAAGAATTCTGGGGCATTGTGCTGACAAGGGCCATGGAGCATTGTGATGACACGGCCATGGAACATTGTGATGACAAGGGCCATGGAGCATTGTGATGACACGGTCATGGAACATTGTGATGACAAGAATTCTGGAGCATTCTGATGACAAGGGCCATGGAGCATTGTGATGACACGGTGATGGAACATTGTGATGACAAGAATTCTGGAGCATTGTGCGGACAAGGGCCATGGAGCATTGTGATGACACAGTCATGGAACATTGTGATGAGAAGAATTCTGGAGCATTGTGCTGACAAGGGCCATGGAGCATTGTGATGACACGGTCATGGAACATTGTGATGACAAGAATTCTGGAGCATTGTGCTGACAAGGGCCATGGAGCATTGTGATGACACGGTCATGGAATGTTGTGATGACAAGAATTCTGGAGCATTGTGCTGACAAGGGCCATGGAGCATTGTGATGACACGGTCATGGAACATTGTGATGACAAGAATTCTGGAGCATTGTGCTGACAAGGGCCATGGAGCATTGTGATGACACGGTCATGGAACATTGTGATGACAAGAATTCTGGACCATTCTGATGACAAAGGCGATAGAGCATTGTGATGACATGGTCATGGAACATTGTGATGACAAGAATTCTGGAGCATTCTGATGACAAGCGCCATAGAGCATTGTGATGACACGTTCATGGAATATAGTAATGACAAGAATTCTGGAGCATTATGATGACAAGGGCCATGGAGCATTGTGATGACATGGTCATGTAACATTGTGATGAGAAGAATTCTGGAGCATTGTCATGACAAGGGCCATGGAGCATTGTGATGACACGGTCATGGAAAATTGTGATGACAGGAATTCTGGAGCATTGTGCTGAAAAGGGCCATGGAGCATTGTGATGATACGGTCATGGAACATTGTGATGACAAGAATTCTGGAGCATTGTGCGGACAAGGGCCATGGAGCATTGTGATGAAACGGTCATGGAACATTGTGATGAGAAGAATTCTGGAGCATTGTGCTGACAAGGGCCATGGAGCATTGTGATGATACGGTCATGGAACATTGTGATGACAAGAATTCTGGAGCATTGTGATGACAAGGGTCATGGAGCATTGTGATGACATGGTCAAGGAACATTGCGATGACAAGATTTCTGGAGCATTGTGATGAAAGGGCATGGAGCATTGTGATTAAAGGTGACAAGGAACATTACGATGATATGGGCAGAGAACTCTGTGATGACAGTGGTCATGGAGTATTGTGACAAAGATTCTCATGGAACATTGTGCTGACAAGGTCCATGGAGCATTGTGATGACACGGTCATGGAACATTGTGATGACAAGAATTCTGGGGCATTGTGATGACAAGGGCCATGGAGCATTGTGATGACACGGTTATGGAACATTGTGATGACAGGAATTCTGGAGCATTGTGCTGAAAACGGCCATGGAGCATTGTGATAACACGGTCAGGGAAGAATGTGATGAGAAGAATTCCGGAGCATTGTTTTGACAAGGGCCATGGAGCATTGTGATGACACGGTCATGGAACATTGTGATGAGAAGAATTCTGGAGCTTTGTGCTGACAAGGGCCATGGAGCATTGTGATAACACGGCCATGGAACATTTTGATGACAAGAATTCTGGAGCATTGTGATGACAATGGCCATGGAGCATTGTGATGACACGGTCATGGAACATTGTGATGAGAAGAATTCTGGATCATTGTCATGACAAGGGCCATGGAGCATTGTGATGACACGGTCATGGAACATTGTGATGACAAGAATTCTGGAGCATTGTGATGACAAGGACCATGCAGCATTGTGATGACACGGTCATGGAACATTGTGATGAGAAGAATTCTGGAGCATTGTGCTGACAAGGGCCATGGAGCATTGTGATGACACGGTCATGGAACATTGTGATGACAGGAATTCTGGAGCATTGTGCTGAAAAGGGCCATGGAGCATTGTGATGACACGGTCATGGAACAATGTGATGAGAAGAATTCCGGAGCATTGTGATGACAAGGGCCATGGAGCATTGTGATGACACGGTCATGGAACATTGTGATGAAAAGAATTCTGGAGCATTGTGCTGACAAGGGCCATGGAGCATTGTGATGACACGGACATGGAACATTGTGATGACAAGAATTCTGGAGCATTGTCATGACAATGGCCATGGAGCATTGTGATGACACGGTATGGAACATTGTGATGACAAGAATTCTGGAGCATTGTGCTGACAAGGGCCATGGAGCATTGTGATGACACGGTCATGGAACATTGTGATGACAAGAATTCTGGAGCATTGTGCTGACAAGGGCCATGGAGCATTGTGATGATACGGTCATGGAACATTGTGATGAGAAGAATTCTGGAGCATTGTGATGACAAGGGTCATGGAGCATTGTGATGACATGGTCAAGGAACATTGCGATGACAAGATTTCTGGAGCATTGTGATGAAAGGGCATGGAGCATTGTGATTAAAGGTGACAAGGAACATTATGATGATATGGGCAGAGAACTCTGTGGTGACAGTGGTCATGGAGTATTGTGACAAAAATTGTCATGGAACATTGTGCTGACAAGGGCCATGGAGCATTGTGATGACACGGTCATGGAACATTGTGATGACAAGAATTCTGGAGCATTGTGCTGACAAGGGCCATGGAGCATTGTGATGACACGGTCATGGAACATTGTGATGACAAGAATTCTGGAGCATTGTGCTGACAAGGGCCATGGAGCATTGTGATGACACGGTCATGGAACATTGTGATGACAAGAATTCTGGAGCATTGTCATGACAAGGGCCATGGAGCATTGTGATGACACGGTCATGGAACATTGTGATGAGAAGAATTCTGGATCATTGTCATGACAAGGGCCATGGAGCATTGTGATGACACGGTCATGGAACATTGTGATGACAAGAATTCTGGAGCATTGTGATGACAAGGACCATGCAGCATTGTGATGACACGGTCATGGAACATTGTGATGAGAAGAATTCTGGAGCATTGTGCTGACAAGGGCCATGGAGCATTGTGATGACACGGTCATGGAACATTGTGATGACAGGAATTCTGGAGCATTGTGCTGAAAAAGGCCATGGAGCATTGTGATGACACGGTCATGGAACAATGTGATGAGAAGAATTCCGGAGCATTGTGATGACAAGGGCCATGGAGCATTGTGATGACACGGTCATGGAACATTGTGATGAAAAGAATTCTGGAGCATTGTGCTGACAAGGGCCATGGAGCATTGTGATGACACGGACATGGAACATTGTGATGACAAGAATTCTGGAGCATTGTCATGACAATGGCCATGGAGCATTGTGATGACACGGTATGGAACATTGTGATGACAAGAATTCTGGAGCATTGTGCTGACAAGGTCCATGGAGCATTGTGATGACACGGTCATGGAACATTGTGATGACAAGAATTCTGGAGCATTGTGCTGACAAGGGCCATGGAGCATTGTGATGATACGGTCATGGAACATTGTGATGAGAAGAATTCTGGAGCATTGTGATGACAAGGGTCATGGAGCATTGTGATGACATGGTCAAGGAACATTGCGATGACAAGATTTCTGGAGCATTGTGATGAAAGGGCATGGAGCATTGTGATTAAAGGTGACAAGGAACATTATGATGATATGGGCAGAGAACTCTGTGATGACAGTGGTCATGGAGTATTGTGACAAAAATTGTCATGGAACATTGTGCTGACAAGGGCCATGGAGCATTGTGATGACACGGTCATGGAACCTTGTGATGACAAGAATTCTGGAGCATTGTGCTGACAAGGGCCATGGAGCATTGTGATGACACGGTCATGGAACATTGTGATGACAAGAATTCTGGAGCATTGTGCTGACAAGGGCCATGGAGCATTGTGATGACACGGTCATGGAACATTGTGATGATAAGAATTCTGGAGCATTGTGCGGACAAGGGCCATGGAGCATTGTGATGACACGGTCATGGAACATTGTGATGAGAAGAATTCTGGAGCATTGTGCTGACAAGGGCCATGGAGCATTGTGATGATACGGTCATGGAACATTGTGATGAGAAGAATTCTGGAGCATTGTCATGACAAGGGTCATGGAGCATTGTGATGACATGGTCAAGGAACATTGCAATGAAAAAGATTTCTGGAGCATTGTGATGAAAGGGCATGGAGCTTTGTGATTAAAGGTGACAAGGAACATTGTGATGATATGGGCAGAGAACTCTGTGATGACAGTGGTCATGGAGTATTGTGACAAAAAGTGTCATGGAACATTGTGTTGACAAGGGCCATGGAGCATTGTGATGACACGGTCATGGAACATTGTGATGAGATGAATTCTGGAGCATTGTCATGACAAGGGCCATGGAGCATTGTGATGACACGGTCATGGAACATTGTGATGACAAGAATTCTGGAGCATTGTGATGACAAGGGCCATGGAGCATTGTGATGACACGGTCATGGAACATTATGATGAGAAGAATTCTGGGGCATTGTGCTGACAAGGGCCATGGAGCATTGTGATGACACGGCCATGGAACATTGTGATGACAAGGGCCATGGAGCATTGTGATGACACGGTCATGGAACATTGTGATGACAAGAATTCTGGAGCATTCTTATGACAAGGGCCATGGAGCATTGTGATGACACGGTCATGGAACATTGTGATGAGAAGAATTCTGGAGCATTGTCATGACAAGGGCCATGGAGCATTGTGATGACACGGTCATAGAACATTGTGATGAGAAGAATTCTGGGGCATTGTGCTGACAAGGGCCATGGAGCATTGTGATGACACGGCCATGGAACATTGTGATGACAGGAATTCTGGAGCATTGTGCTGAAAAGGGCCATGGAGCATTGTGATGACACGGTCATGGAACAATGTGATGAGTAGAATTCCGGAGCATTGTGATGACAAGGGCCATGGAGCATTGTGATGACACGGTCATGGAACATTGTGATGAAAAGAATTCTGGAGCATTGTGCTGACAAGGGCCATGGAGCATTGTGATGACACCGACATGGAACATTTTGATGACAAGAATTCTGGAGCATTGTGATGACAATGGCCATGGAGCATTGTGATGACATGGTCATGGAACATTGTGATGAGAAGAATTCTGGATCATTGTCATGACAAGTTCCATGGAGCATTGTGATGACACGGTCATGGAACATTGTGATGACAAGAATTCTGGAGGATTGTGATGACAAGGGCCATGGAGCATTGTGATGACACGGTCATGGAACATTGTGATGACAAGAATTCTGGAGCATTGTGCGGACAAGGGCCATGGAGCATTGTGATGAAACGGTCATGGAACATTGTGATGAGAAGAATTCTGGAGCATTGTGCTGACAAGGGCCATGGAGCATTGTGATGATACGGTCATGGAACATTGTGATGACAAGAATTCTGGAGCATTGTGATGACAAGGGTCATGGAGCATTCTGATGACATGGTCAAGGAACATTGCGATGAAAAGATTTCTGGAGCATTGTGATGAAAGTGCATGGAGCATTGTGATTAAAGGTGACAAGGAACATTACGATGATATGGTCAGAGAACTCTGTGATGACAGTGGTCATGGAGTATTGTGACAAAGATTCTCATGGAACATTGTGCTGACAAGGTCCATGGAGCATTGTGATGACACGGTCATGGAACATTGTGATGACAAGAATTCTGGGGCATTGTGATGACAAGGGCCATGGAGCATTGTGATGACACGGTCATGGAACATTGTGATGACAAGAATTCTGGAGCATTGTGCTGACAAGGGCCATGGAGCATTGTGATGAGACGGCCATGGAACATTTTGATGACAAGTATTCTGGAGCATTGTGATGACAATGGCCATGGAGCATTGTGATGACACGGTCATGGAACATTGTGATGAGAAGAATTCTGGATCATTGTCATGACAAGGGCCATGGAGCATTGTGATGACACGGTCATGGAACATTGTGATGAAAAGAATTCTGGAGCATTGTGATGACAAGGACCATGCAGCATTGTGATGACACGGTCATGGAACATTGTGATGAGAAGAATTCTGGAGCATTGTGCTGACAAGTGCCATGGAGCATTGTGATGACACGGTCATGGAACATTGTGATGACAGGAATTCTGGAGCATTGTGCTGAAAAAGGCCATGGAGCATTGTGATGACACGGTCATGGAACAATGTGATGAGAAGAATTCCGGAGCATTGTTATGACAAGGGCCATGGAGCATTGTGATGACACGGTCATGGAACATTGTGATGAAAAGAATTCTGGAGCATTGTGCTGACAAGGGCCATGGAGCATTGTGATGACACGGACATGGAACATTGTGATGACAAGAATTCTGGAGCATTGTCATGACAATGGCCATGGAGCATTGTGATGACACGGTATGGAACATTGTGATGACAAGAATTCTGGAGCATTGTGCTGACAAGGGCCATGGAGCATTGTGATGACACGGTCATGGAACATTGTGATGACAAGAATTCTGGAGCATTGTGCTGACAAGGGCCATGGAGCATTGTGATGATACGGTCATGGAACATTTTGATGAGAAGTATTCTGGAGCATTGTGATGACAAGGGTCATGGAGCATTGTGATGACATGGTCAAGGAACATTGCGATGACAAGATTTCTTGAGCATTGTGATGAAAGGGCATGGAGCATTGTGATTAAAGGTGACAAGGAACATTATGATGATATGGGCAGAGAACTCTGTGGTGACAGTGGTCATGGAGTATTGTGACAAAAATTGTCATGGAACATTGTGCTGACAAGGGCCATGGAGCATTGTGATGACACGGTCATGGAACATTGTGATGACAAGAATTCTGGAGCATTGTGCTGACAAGGGCCATGGAGCATTGTGATGACACGGTCATGGAACATTGTGATGACAAGAATTCTGGAGCATTGTGCGGACAAGGGCCATGGAGCACTGTGATGACACGGTCATGGAACATTGTGATGAGAAGAATTCTGGAGCATTGTGCTGACAAGGGCCATGGAGCATTGTGATGATACGGTCATGGAACATTTTGATGACAAGAAGTCTGGAGCATTGTGATGACAAGGGTCATGGAGCATTGTGATGACATGGTCAAGGAACATTGCAATGAAAAAGATTTCTGGAGCATTGTGATGATAGGGCATGGAGCTTTGTGATTAAAGGTGACAAGGAACATTGTGATGATATGGGCAGAGAACTCTGTGATGACAGTGATCAAGGAGTATTGTGACAAAAAGTGTCATGGAACATTGTGTTGACAAGGGCCATGTAGCATTGTGATGACACGGTCATGGAACATTGTGATGAGAAGAATTCTGGAGCATTGTCATGACAAGGGCCATGGAGCATTGTGATGACACGGTCATGGAACATTGTGATGACAAGAATTCTGGAGCATTGTGATGACAAGGGCCATGGAGCATTGTGATGACACGGTCATGGAACATTATGATGAGAAGAATTCTGGGGCATTGTGCTGAGAAGGGCCATGGAGCATTGTGATGACACGGCCATGGAACATTGTGATGACAAGGGCCATGGAGCATTGTGATGACACGGTCATGGAACATTGTGATGACAAGAATTCTGGAGCATTCTGATGACAAGGGCCATGGAGCATTGTGATTACACGGTCATGGAACATTGTGATGAGAAGAATTCTGGAGCATTGTCATGACAAGGGCCATGGAGCATTGTGATGACACGGCCATGGAACATTGTGATGACAAGGGCCATGGAGCATTGTGATGACACGGTCATGGAACATTGTGATGACAAGAATTCTGGAGCATTCTGATGACAAGGGCCATGGAGCATTGTGATGACACGGTGATGGAACATTGTGATGACAAGAATTCTGGAGCATTGTGCGGACAAGGGCCATGGAGCATTGTGATGACACAGTCATGGAACATTGTGATGAGAAGAATTCTGGAGCATTGTGCTGACAAGGGCCATGGAGCATTGTGATGACACGGTCATGGAACATTGTGATGACAAGAATTCTGGAGCATTGTGCTGACAAGGGCCATGGAGCATTGTGATGACACAGTCATGGAACGTTGTGATGAGAAGAATTCTGGAGCATTGTGCTGACAAGGGCCATGGAGCATTGTGATGACACGGTCATGGAACATTGTGATGACAGGAATTCTGGAGCATTGTGCTGAAAAGGGCCATGCAGCATTGTGATGACACGGTCATGGAACAATGTGATGAGAAGAATTCCGGAGCATTGTGATGACAAGGGCCATGGAGCATTGTGATGACACGGTCATGGAACATTGTGATGAAAAGAATTCTGGAGCATTGTGCTGACAAGGGCCGTGGAGCATTGTGATGACACGGACATGGAACATTGTGATGACAAGAATTCTGGAGCATTGTCATGACAATGGCCATGGAGCATTGTGATGACACGGTATGGAACATTGTGATGACAAGAATTCTGGAGCATTGTGCTGACAAGGGCCATGGAGCATTGTGATGACACGGTCATGGAACATTGTGATGACAAGAATTCTGGAGCATTGTGCTGACAAGGGCCATGGAGCATTGTGATGATACGGTCATGGAACATTGTGATGAGAAGAATTCTGGAGCATTGTGATGACAAGGGTCATGGAGCATTGTGATGACATGGTCAAGGAACATTGCGATGACAAGATTTCTGGAGCATTGTGATGAAAGGGCATGGAGCATTGTGATTAAAGGTGACAAGGAACATTATGATGATATGGGCAGAGAACTCTGTGGTGACAGTGGTCATGGAGTATTGTGACAAAAATTGTCATGGAACATTGTGCTGACAAGGGCCATGGAGCATTGTGATGACACGGTCATGGAACATTGTGATGACAAGAATTCTGGAGCATTGTGCTGACAAGGGCCATGGAGCATTGTGATGACACGGTCATGGAACATTGTGATGACAAGAATTCTGGAGCATTGTGCTGACAAGGGCCATGGAGCATTGTGATGACACGGTCATGGAACATTGTGATGACAAGAATTCTGGAGCATTGTCATGACAAGGGCCATGGAGCATTGTGATGACACGGTCATGGAACATTGTGATGACAAGAATTCTGGAGCATTGTGCGGACAAGGGCCATGGAGCATTGTGATGAAACGGTCATGGAACATTGTGATGAGAAGAATTCTGGAGCATTGTGCTGACAAGGGCCATGGAGCATTGTGATGATACGGTCATGGAACATTGTGATGACAAGAATTCTGGAGCATTGTGATGACAAGGGTCATGGAGCATTCTGATGACATGGTCAAGGAACATTGCGATGAAAAGATTTCTGGAGCATTGTGATGAAAGTGCATGGAGCATTGTGATTAAAGGTGACAAGGAACATTACGATGATATGGTCAGAGAACTCTGTGATGACAGTGGTCATGGAGTATTGTGACAAAGATTCTCATGGAACATTGTGCTGACAAGGTCCATGGAGCATTGTGATGACACGGTCATGGAACATTGTGATGACAAGAATTCTGGGGCATTGTGATGACAAGGGCCATGGAGCATTGTGATGACACGGTCATGGAACATTGTGATGACAAGAATTCTGGAGCATTGTGCTGACAAGGGCCATGGAGCATTGTGATGAGACGGCCATGGAACATTTTGATGACAAGTATTCTGGAGCATTGTGATGACAATGGCCATGGAGCATTGTGATGACACGGTCATGGAACATTGTGATGAGAAGAATTCTGGATCATTGTCATGACAAGGGCCATGGAGCATTGTGATGACACGGTCATGGAACATTGTGATGAAAAGAATTCTGGAGCATTGTGATGACAAGGACCATGCAGCATTGTGATGACACGGTCATGGAACATTGTGATGAGAAGAATTCTGGAGCATTGTGCTGACAAGTGCCATGGAGCATTGTGATGACACGGTCATGGAACATTGTGATAACAGGAATTCTGGAGCATTGTGCTGAAAAAGGCCATGGAGCATTGTGATGACACGGTCATGGAACAATGTGATGAGAAGAATTCCGGAGCATTGTTATGACAAGGGCCATGGAGCATTGTGATGACACGGTCATGGAACATTGTGATGAAAAGAATTCTGGAGCATTGTGCTGACAAGGGCCATGGAGCATTGTGATGACACGGACATGGAACATTGTGATGACAAGAATTCTGGAGCATTGTCATGACAATGGCCATGGAGCATTGTGATGACACGGTATGGAACATTGTGATGACAAGAATTCTGGAGCATTGTGCTGACAAGGGCCATGGAGCATTGTGATGACACGGTCATGGAACATTGTGATGACAAGAATTCTGGAGCATTGTGCTGACAAGGGCCATGGAGCATTGTGATGATACGGTCATGGAACATTTTGATGAGAAGTATTCTGGAGCATTGTGATGACAAGGGTCATGGAGCATTGTGATGACATGGTCAAGGAACATTGCGATGACAAGATTTCTTGAGCATTGTGATGAAAGGGCATGGAGCATTGTGATTAAAGGTGACAAGGAACATTATGATGATATGGGCAGAGAACTCTGTGGTGACAGTGGTCATGGAGTATTGTGACAAAAATTGTCATGGAACATTGTGCTGACAAGGGCCATGGAGCATTGTGATGACACGGTCATGGAACATTGTGATGACAAGAATTCTGGAGCATTGTGCTGACAAGGGCCATGGAGCATTGTGATGACACGGTCATGGAACATTGTGATGACAAGAATTCTGGAGCATTGTGCGGACAAGGGCCATGGAGCACTGTGATGACACGGTCATGGAACATTGTGATGAGAAGAATTCTGGAGCATTGTGCTGACAAGGGCCATGGAGCATTGTGATGATACGGTCATGGAACATTTTGATGACAAGAAGTCTGGAGCATTGTGATGACAAGGGTCATGGAGCATTGTGATGACATGGTCAAGGAACATTGCAATGAAAAAGATTTCTGGAGCATTGTGATGATAGGGCATGGAGCTTTGTGATTAAAGGTGACAAGGAACATTGTGATGATATGGGCAGAGAACTCTGTGATGACAGTGATCAAGGAGTATTGTGACAAAAAGTGTCATGGAACATTGTGTTGACAAGGGCCATGTAGCATTGTGATGACACGGTCATGGAACATTGTGATGAGAAGAATTCTGGAGCATTGTCATGACAAGGGCCATGGAGCATTGTGATGACACGGTCATGGAACATTGTGATGACAAGAATTCTGGAGCATTGTGATGACAAGGGCCATGGAGCATTGTGATGACACGGTCATGGAACATTATGATGAGAAGAATTCTGGGGCATTGTGCTGAGAAGGGCCATGGAGCATTGTGATGACACGGCCATGGAACATTGTGATGACAAGGGCCATGGAGCATTGTGATGACACGGTCATGGAACATTGTGATGACAAGAATTCTGGAGCATTCTGATGACAAGGGCCATGGAGCATTGTGATTACACGGTCATGGAACATTGTGATGAGAAGAATTCTGGAGCATTGTCATGAAAAGGGCCATGGAGCATTGTGATGACACGGCCATGGAACATTGTGATGACAAGGGCCATGGAGCATTGTGATGACACGGTCATGGAACATTGTGATGACAAGAATTCTGGAGCATTCTGATGACAAGGGCCATGGAGCATTGTGATGACACGGTGATGGAACATTGTGATGACAAGAATTCTGGAGCATTGTGCGGACAAGGGCCATGGAGCATTGTGATGACACAGTCATGGAACATTGTGATGAGAAGAATTCTGGAGCATTGTGCTGACAAGGGCCATGGAGCATTGTGATGACACGGTCATGGAACATTGTGATGACAAGAATTCTGGAGCATTGTGCTGACAAGGGCCATGGAGCATTGTGATGACACAGTCATGGAACGTTGTGATGAGAAGAATTCTGGAGCATTGTGCTGACAAGGGCCATGGAGCATTGTGATGACACGGTCATGGAACATTGTGATGACAGGAATTCTGGAGCATTGTGCTGAAAAGGGCCATGGAGCATTGTGATGACACGGTCATGGAACAATGTGATGAGAAGAATTCCGGAGCATTGTGATGACAAGGGCCATGGAGCATTGTGATGACACGGTCATGGAACATTGTGATGAAAAGAATTCTGGAGCATTGTGCTGACAAGGGCCGTGGAGCATTGTGATGACACGGACATGGAACATTGTGATGACAAGAATTCTGGAGCATTGTCATGACAATGGCCATGGAGCATTGTGATGACACGGTATGGAACATTGTGATGACAAGAATTCTGGAGCATTGTGCTGACAAGGGCCATGGAGCATTGTGATGACACGGTCATGGAACATTGTGATGACAAGAATTCTGGAGCATTGTGCTGACAAGGGCCATGGAGCATTGTGATGATACGGTCATGGAACATTGTGATGAGAAGAATTCTGGAGCATTGTGATGACAAGGGTCATGGAGCATTGTGATGACATGGTCAAGGAACATTGCGATGACAAGATTTCTGGAGCATTGTGATGAAAGGGCATGGAGCATTGTGATTAAAGGTGACAAGGAACATTATGATGATATGGGCAGAGAACTCTGTGGTGACAGTGGTCATGGAGTATTGTGACAAAAATTGTCATGGAACATTGTGCTGACAAGGGCCATGGAGCATTGTGATGACACGGTCATGGAACATTGTGATGACAAGAATTCTGGAGCATTGTGCTGACAAGGGCCATGGAGCATTGTGATGACACGGTCATGGAACATTGTGATGACAAGAATTCTGGAGCATTGTGCTGACAAGGGCCATGGAGCATTGTGATGACACGGTCATGGAACATTGTGATGACAAGAATTCTGGAGCATTGTCATGACAAGGGCCATGGAGCATTGTGATGACACGGTCATGGAACATTGTGATGAGAAGAATTCTGGATCATTGTCATGACAAGGGCCATGGAGCATTGTGATGACACGGTCATGGAACATTGTGATGAGAAGAATTCTGGAGCATTGTGCTGACAAGGGCCATGGAGCATTGTGATGACACGGTCATGGAACATTGTGATGACAGGAATTCTGGAGCATTGTGCTGAAAAAGGCCATGGAGCATTGTGATGACACGGTCATGGAACAATGTGATGAGAAGAATTCCGGAGCATTGTGATGACAAGGGCCATGGAGCATTGTGATGACACGGTCATGGAACATTGTGATGAAAAGAATTCTGGAGCATTGTGCTGACAAGGGCCATGGAGCATTGTGATGACACGGACATGGAACATTGTGATGACAAGAATTCTGGAGCATTGTCATGACAATGGCCATGGAGCATTGTGATGACACGGTATGGAACATTGTGATGACAAGAATTCTGGAGCATTGTGCTGACAAGGTCCATGGAGCATTGTGATGACACGGTCATGGAACATTGTGATGACAAGAATTCTGGAGCATTGTGCTGACAAGGGCCATGGAGCATTGTGATGATACGGTCATGGAACATTGTGATGAGAAGAATTCTGGAGCATTGTGATGACAAGGGTCATGGAGCATTGTGATGACATGGTCAAGGAACATTGCGATGACAAGATTTCTGGAGCATTGTGATGAAAGGGCATGGAGCATTGTGATTAAAGGTGACAAGGAACATTATGATGATATGGGCAGAGAACTCTGTGATGACAGTGGTCATGGAGTATTGTGACAAAAATTGTCATGGAACATTGTGCTGACAAGGGCCATGGAGCATTGTGATGACACGGTCATGGAACCTTGTGATGACAAGAATTCTGGAGCATTGTGCTGAAAGGGCATGGAGCTTTGTGATTAAAGGTGACAAGGAACATTGTGATGATATGGGCAGAGAACTCTGTGATGACAGTGGTCATGGAGTATTGTGACAAAAAGTGTCATGGAACATTGTGTTGACAAGGGCCATGGAGCATTGTGATGACACGGTCATGGAACATTGTGATGAGATGAATTCTGGAGCATTGTCATGACAAGGGCCATGGAGCATTGTGATGACACGGTCATGGAACATTGTGATGACAAGAATTCTGGAGCATTGTGATGACAAGGGCCATGGAGCATTGTGATGACACGGTCATGGAACATTATGATGAGAAGAATTCTGGGGCATTGTGCTGACAAGGGCCATGGAGCATTGTGATGACACGGTCATGGAACATTGTGATGACAAGAATTCTGGAGCATTCTGATGACAAGGGCCATGGAGCATTGTGATGACACGGTCATGGAACATTGTGATGAGAAGAATTCTGGAGCATTGTCATGACAAGGGCCATGGAGCATTGTGATGACACGGTCATAGAACATTGTGATGAGAAGAATTCTGGGGCATTGTGCTGACAAGGGCCATGGAGCATTGTGATGACACGGCCATGGAACATTGTGATGACAGGAATTCTGGAGCATTGTGCTGAAAAGGGCCATGGAGCATTGTGATGACACGGTCATGGAACAATGTGATGAGTAGAATTCCGGAGCATTGTGATGACAAGGGCCATGGAGCATTGTGATGACACGGTCATGGAACATTGTGATGAAAAGAATTCTGGAGCATTGTGCTGACAAGGGCCATGGAGCATTGTGATGACACCGACATGGAACATTTTGATGACAAGAATTCTGGAGCATTGTGATGACAATGGCCATGGAGCATTGTGATGACATGGTCATGGAACATTGTGATGAGAAGAATTCTGGATCATTGTCATGACAAGTTCCATGGAGCATTGTGATGACACGGTCATGGAACATTGTGATGACAAGAATTCTGGAGGATTGTGATGACAAGGGCCATGGAGCATTGTGATGACACGGTCATGGAACATTGTGATGACAAGAATTCTGGAGCATTGTGCGGACAAGGGCCATGGAGCATTGTGATGAAACGGTCATGGAACATTGTGATGAGAAGAATTCTGGAGCATTGTGCTGACAAGGGCCATGGAGCATTGTGATGATACGGTCATGGAACATTGTGATGACAAGAATTCTGGAGCATTGTGATGACAAGGGTCATGGAGCATTCTGATGACATGGTCAAGGAACATTGCGATGAAAAGATTTCTGGAGCATTGTGATGAAAGTGCATGGAGCATTGTGATTAAAGGTGACAAGGAACATTACGATGATATGGTCAGAGAACTCTGTGATGACAGTGGTCATGGAGTATTGTGACAAAGATTCTCATGGAACATTGTGCTGACAAGGTCCATGGAGCATTGTGATGACACGGTCATGGAACATTGTGATGACAAGAATTCTGGGGCATTGTGATGACAAGGGCCATGGAGCATTGTGATGACACGGTCATGGAACATTGTGATGACAAGAATTCTGGAGCATTGTGCTGACAAGGGCCATGGAGCATTGTGATGAGACGGCCATGGAACATTTTGATGACAAGTATTCTGGAGCATTGTGATGACAATGGCCATGGAGCATTGTGATGACACGGTCATGGAACATTGTGATGAGAAGAATTCTGGATCATTGTCATGACAAGGGCCATGGAGCATTGTGATGACACGGTCATGGAACATTGTGATGAAAAGAATTCTGGAGCATTGTGATGACAAGGACCATGCAGCATTGTGATGACACGGTCATGGAACATTGTGATGAGAAGAATTCTGGAGCATTGTGCTGACAAGTGCCATGGAGCATTGTGATGACACGGTCATGGAACATTGTGATGACAGGAATTCTGGAGCATTGTGCTGAAAAAGGCCATGGAGCATTGTGATGACACGGTCATGGAACAATGTGATGAGAAGAATTCCGGAGCATTGTGATGACAAGGGCCATGGAGCATTGTGATGACACGGTCATGGAACATTGTGATGAAAAGAATTCTGGAGCATTGTGCTGACAAGGGCCATGGAGCATTGTGATGACACGGACATGGAACATTGTGATGACAAGAATTCTGGAGCATTGTCATGACAATGGCCATGGAGCATTGTGATGACACGGTATGGAACTTTGTGATGACAAGAATTCTGGAGCATTGTGCTGACAAGGGCCATGGAGCATTGTGATGACACGGTCATGGAACATTGTGATGACAAGAATTCTGGAGCATTGTGCTGACAAGGGCCATGGAGCATTGTGATGATACGGTCATGGAACATTTTGATGAGAAGAATTCTGGAGCATTGTGATGACAAGGGTCATGGAGCATTGTGATGACATGGTCAAGGAACATTGCGATGACAAGATTTCTTGAGCATTGTGATGAAAGGGCATGGAGCATTGTGATTAAAGGTGACAAGGAACATTATGATGATATGGGCAGAGAACTCTGTGGTGACAGTGGTCATGGAGTATTGTGACAAAAATTGTCATGGAACATTGTGCTGACAAGGGCCATGGAGCATTGTGATGACACGGTCATGGAACATTGTGATGACAAGAATTCTGGAGCATTGTGCTGACAAGGGCCATGGAGCATTGTGATGACACGGTCATGGAACATTGTGATGACAAGAATTCTGGAGCATTGTGCGGACAAGGGCCATGGAGCACTGTGATGACACGGTCATGGAACATTGTGATGAGAAGAATTCTGGAGCATTGTGCTGACAAGGGCCATGGAGCATTGTGATGATACGGTCATGGAACATTTTGATGACAAGAAGTCTGGAGCATTGTGATGACAAGGGTCATGGAGCATTGTGATGACATGGTCAAGGAACATTGCAATGAAAAAGATTTCTGGAGCATTGTGATGATAGGGCATGGAGCTTTGTGATTAAAGGTGACAAGGAACATTGTGATGATATGGGCAGAGAACTCTGTGATGACAGTGATCAAGGAGTATTGTGACAAAAAGTGTCATGGAACATTGTGTTGACAAGGGCCATGGAGCATTGTGATGACACGGTCATGGAACATTGTGATGAGAAGAATTCTGGAGCATTGTCATGACAAGGGCCATGGAGCATTGTGATGACACGGTCATGGAACATTGTGATGACAAGAATTCTGGAGCATTGTGATGACAAGGGCCATGGAGCATTGTGAAGACACGGTCATGGAACATTATGATGAGAAGAATTCTGGGGCATTGTGCTGAGAAGGGCCATGGAGCATTGTGATGACACGGCCATGGAACATTGTGATGACAAGGGCCATGGAGCATTGTGATGACACGGTCATGGAACATTGTGATGACAAGAATTCTGGAGCATTCTGATGACAAGGGCCATGGAGCATTGTGATGACACGGTCATGGAACATTGTGATGAGAAGAATTCTGGAGCATTGTCATGACAAGGGCCATGGAGCATTGTGATGACACGGTCATGGAACATTGTGATGAGAAGAATTCTGGGGCATTGTGCTGACAAGGGCCATGGAGCATTGTGATGACACGGCCATGGAACATTGTGATGACAAGGGCCATGGAGCATTGTGATGACACGGTCATGGAACATTGTGATGACAAGAATTCTGGAGCATTCTGATGACAAGGGCCATGGAGCATTGTGATGACACGGTGATGGAACATTGTGATGACAAGAATTCTGGAGCATTGTGCGGACAAGGGCCATGGAGCATTGTGATGACACAGTCATGGAACATTGTGATGAGAAGAATTCTGGAGCATTGTGCTGACAAGGGCCATGGAGCATTGTGATGACACGGTCATGGAACATTGTGATGACAAGAATTCTGGAGCATTGTGCTGACAAGGGCCATGGAGCATTGTGATGACACAGTCATGGAACGTTGTGATGACAAGAATTCTGGAGCATTGTGCTGACAAGGGCCATGGAGCATTGTGATGACACGGTCATGGAACATTGTGATGACAAGAATTCTGGAGCATTGTGCTGACAAGGGCCATGGAGCATTGTGATGACACGGTCATGGAACATTGTGATGACAAGAATTCTGGACCATTCTGATGACAAAGGCGATAGAGCATTGTGATGACATGGTCATGGAACATTGTGATGACAAGAATTCTGGAGCATTCTGATGACAAGCGCCATAGAGCATTGTGATGACACGTTCATGGAATATAGTAATGACAAGAATTCTGGAGCATTATGATGACAAGGGCCATGGAGCATTGTGATGACATGGTCATGTAACATTGTGATGAGAAGAATTCTGGAGCATTGTCATGACAAGGGCCATGGAGCATTGTGATGACACGGTCATGGAAAATTGTGATGACAGGAATTCTGGAGCATTGTGCTGAAAAGGGCCATGGAGCATTGTGATGATACGGTCATGGAACATTGTGATGACAAGAATTCTGGAGCATTGTGCGGACAAGGGCCATGGAGCATTGTGATGAAACGGTCATGGAACATTGTGATGAGAAGAATTCTGGAGCATTGTGCTGACAAGGGCCATGGAGCATTGTGATGATACGGTCATGGAACATTGTGATGACAAGAATTCTGGAGCATTGTGATGACAAGGGTCATGGAGCATTGTGATGACATGGTCAAGGAACATTGCGATGACAAGATTTCTGGAGCATTGTGATGAAAGGGCATGGAGCATTGTGATTAAAGGTGACAAGGAACATTACGATGATATGGGCAGAGAACTCTGTGATGACAGTGGTCATGGAGTATTGTGACAAAGATTCTCATGGAACATTGTGCTGACAAGGTCCATGGAGCATTGTGATGACACGGTCATGGAACATTGTGATGAGAAGAATTCTGGGGCATTGTGCTGAGAAGGGCCATGGAGCATTGTGATGACACGGCCATGGAACATTGTGCTGACAAGGGCCATGGAGCATTGTGATGACACGGTCATGGAACCTTGTGATGACAAGAATTCTGGAGCATTGTGCTGACAAGGGCCATGGAGCATTGTGATGACACGGTCATGGAACATTGTGATGACAAGAATTCTGGAGCATTGTGCTGACAAGGGCCATGGAGCATTGTGATGACACGGTCATGGAACATTGTGATGATAAGAATTCTGGAGCATTGTGCGGACAAGGGCCATGGAGCATTGTGATGACACGGTCATGGAACATTGTGATGAGAAGAATTCTGGAGCATTGTGCTGACAAGGGCCATGGAGCATTGTGATGATACGGTCATGGAACATTGTGATGAGAAGAATTCTGGAGCATTGTCATGACAAGGGTCATGGAGCATTGTGATGACATGGTCAAGGAACATTGCAATGAAAAAGATTTCTGGAGCATTGTGATGAAAGGGCATGGAGCTTTGTGATTAAAGGTGACAAGGAACATTGTGATGATATGGGCAGAGAACTCTGTGATGACAGTGGTCATGGAGTATTGTGACAAAAAGTGTCATGGAACATTGTGTTGACAAGGGCCATGGAGCATTGTGATGAAACGGTCATGGAACATTGTGATGAGATGAATTCTGGAGCATTGTCATGACAAGGGCCATGGAGCATTGTGATGACACGGTCATGGAACATTGTGATGACAAGAATTCTGGAGCATTGTGATGACAAGGGCCATGGAGCATTGTGATGACACGGTCATGGAACATTATGATGAGAAGAATTCTGGGGCATTGTGCTGACAAGGGCCATGGAGCATTGTGATGACACGGCCATGGAACATTGTGATGACAAGGGCCATGGAGCATTGTGATGACACGGTCATGGAACATTGTGATGACAAGAATTCTGGAGCATTCTGATGACAAGGGCCATGGAGCATTGTGATGACACGGTCATGGAACATTGTGATGAGAAGAATTCTGGAGCATTGTCATGACAAGGGCCATGGAGCATTGTGATGACACGGTCATAGAACATTGTGATGAGAAGAATTCTGGGGCATTGTGCTGACAAGGGCCATGGAGCATTGTGATGACACGGCCATGGAACATTGTGATGACAGGAATTCTGGAGCATTGTGCTGAAAAGGGCCATGGAGCATTGTGATGACACGGTCATGGAACAATGTGATGAGTAGAATTCCGGAGCATTGTGATGACAAGGGCCATGGAGCATTGTGATGACACGGTCATGGAACATTGTGATGAAAAGAATTCTGGAGCATTGTGCTGACAAGGGCCATGGAGCATTGTGATGACACCGACATGGAACATTTTGATGACAAGAATTCTGGAGCATTGTGATGACAATGGCCATGGAGCATTGTGATGACATGGTCATGGAACATTGTGATGAGAAGAATTCTGGATCATTGTCATGACAAGTTCCATGGAGCATTGTGATGACACGGTCATGGAACATTGTGATGACAAGAATTCTGGAGGATTGTGATGACAAGGGCCATGGAGCATTGTGATGACACGGTCATGGAACATTGTGATGACAAGAATTCTGGAGCATTGTGCGGACAAGGGCCATGGAGCATTGTGATGAAACGGTCATGGAACATTGTGATGAGAAGAATTCTGGAGCATTGTGCTGACAAGGGCCATGGAGCATTGTGATGATACGGTCATGGAACATTGTGATGACAAGAATTCTGGAGCATTGTGATGACAAGGGTCATGGAGCATTCTGATGACATGGTCAAGGAACATTGCGATGAAAAGATTTCTGGAGCATTGTGATGAAAGTGCATGGAGCATTGTGATTAAAGGTGACAAGGAACATTACGATGATATGGTCAGAGAACTCTGTGATGACAGTGGTCATGGAGTATTGTGACAAAGATTCTCATGGAACATTGTGCTGACAAGGTCCATGGAGCATTGTGATGACACGGTCATGGAACATTGTGATGACAAGAATTCTGGGGCATTGTGATGACAAGGGCCATGGAGCATTGTGATGACACGGTCATGGAACATTGTGATGAGAAGAATTCTGGAGCATTGTGCTGACAAGGGCCATGGAGCATTGTGATGAGACGGCCATGGAACATTTTGATGACAAGTATTCTGGAGCATTGTGATGACAATGGCCATGGAGCATTGTGATGACACGGTCATGGAACATTGTGATGAGAAGAATTCTGGATCATTGTCATGACAAGGGCCATGGAGCATTGTGATGACACGGTCATGGAACATTGTGATGAAAAGAATTCTGGAGCATTGTGATGACAAGGACCATGCAGCATTGTGATGACACGGTCATGGAACATTGTGATGAGAAGAATTCTGGAGCACTGTGCTGAGAAGTGCCATGGAGCATTGTGATGACACGGTCATGGAACATTGTGATGACAGGAATTCTGGAGCATTGTGCTGAAAAAGGCCATGGAGCATTGTGATGACACGGTCATGGAACAATGTGATGAGAAGAATTCCGGAGCATTGTGATGACAAGGGCCATGGAGCATTGTGATGACACGGTCATGGAACATTGTGATGAAAAGAATTCTGGAGCATTGTGCTGACAAGGGCCATGGAGCATTGTGATGACACGGACATGGAACATTGTGATGACAAGAATTCTGGAGCATTGTCATGACAATGGCCATGGAGCATTGTGATGACACGGTATGGAACATTGTGATGACAAGAATTCTGGAGCATTGTGCTGACAAGGGCCATGGAGCATTGTGATGACACGGTCATGGAACATTGTGATGACAAGAATTCTGGAGCATTGTGCTGACAAGGGCCATGGAGCATTGTGATGATACGGTCATGGAACATTTTGATGAGAAGAATTCTGGAGCATTGTGATGACAAGGGTCATGGAGCATTGTGATGACATGGTCAAGGAACATTGCGATGACAAGATTTCTTGAGCATTGTGATGAAAGGGCATGGAGCATTGTGATTAAAGGTGACAAGGAACATTATGATGATATGGGCAGAGAACTCTGTGGTGACAGTGGTCATGGAGTATTGTGACAAAAATTGTCATGGAACATTGTGCTGACAAGGGCCATGGAGCATTGTGATGACACGGTCATGGAACATTGTGATGACAAGAATTCTGGAGCATTGTGCTGACAAGGGCCATGGAGCATTGTGATGACACGGTCATGGAACATTGTGATGACAAGAATTCTGGAGCATTGTGCGGACAAGGGCCATGGAGCACTGTGATGACACGGTCATGGAACATTGTGATGAGAAGAATTCTGGAGCATTGTGCTGACAAGGGCCATGGAGCATTGTGATGATACGGTCATGGAACATTTTGATGACAAGAAGTCTGGAGCATTGTGATGACAAGGGTCATGGAGCATTGTGATGACATGGTCAAGGAACATTGCAATGAAAAAGATTTCTGGAGCATTGTGATGATAGGGCATGGAGCTTTGTGATTAAAGGTGACAAGGAACATTGTGATGATATGGGCAGAGAACTCTGTGATGACAGTGATCAAGGAGTATTGTGACAAAAAGTGTCATGGAACATTGTGTTGACAAGGGCCATGGAGCATTGTGATGACACGGTCATGGAACATTGTGATGAGAAGAATTCTGGAGCATTGTCATGACAAGGGCCATGGAGCATTGTGATGACACGGTCATGGAACATTGTGATGACAAGAATTCTGGAGCATTGTGATGACAAGGGCCATGGAGCATTGTGAAGACACGGTCATGGAACATTATGATGAGAAGAATTCTGGGGCATTGTGCTGAGAAGGGCCATGGAGCATTGTGATGACACGGCCATGGAACATTGTGATGACAAGGGCCATGGAGCATTGTGATGACACGGTCATGGAACATTGTGATGACAAGAATTCTGGAGCATTCTGATGACAAGGGCCATGGAGCATTGTGATGACACGGTCATGGAACATTGTGATGAGAAGAATTCTGGAGCATTGTCATGACAAGGGCCATGGAGCATTGTGATGACACGGTCATGGAACATTGTGATGAGAAGAATTCTGGGGCATTGTGCTGACAAGGGCCATGGAGCATTGTGATGACACGGCCATGGAACATTGTGATGACAAGGGCCATGGAGCATTGTGATGACACAGTCATGGAACATTGTGATGACAAGAATTCTGGAGCATTCTGATGACAAGGGCCATGGAGCATTGTGATGACACGGTGATGGAACATTGTGATGACAAGAATTCTGGAGCATTGTGCGGACAAGGGCCATGGAGCATTGTGATGACACAGTCATGGAACATTGTGATGAGAAGAATTCTGGAGCATTGTGCTGACAAGGGCCATGGAGCATTGTGATGACACGGTCATGGAACATTGTGATGACAAGAATTCTGGAGCATTGTGCTGACAAGGGCCATGGAGCATTGTGATGACACAGTCATGCAACGTTGTGATGACAAGAATTCTGGAGCATTGTGCTGACAAGGGCCATGGAGCATTGTGATGACACGGTCATGGAACATTGTGATGACAAGAATTCTGGAGCATTGTGCTGACAAGGGCCATGGAGCATTGTGATGACACGGTCATGGAACATTGTGATGACAAGAATTCTGGACCATTCTGATGACAAAGGCGATAGAGCATTGTGATGACATGGTCATGGAACATTGTGATGACAAGAATTCTGGAGCATTCTGATGACAAGCGCCATAGAGCATTGTGATGACACGTTCATGGAATATAGTAATGACAAGAATTCTGGAGCATTATGATGACAAGGGCCATGGAGCATTGTGATGACATGGTCATGTAACATTGTGATGAGAAGAATTCTGGAGCATTGTCATGACAAGGGCCATGGAGCATTGTGATGACACGGTCATGGAAAATTGTGATGACAGGAATTCTGGAGCATTGTGCTGAAAAGGGCCATGGAGCATTGTGATGATACGGTCATGGAACATTGTGATGACAAGAATTCTGGAGCATTGTGCGGACAAGGGCCATGGAGCATTGTGATGAAACGGTCATGGAACATTGTGATGAGAAGAATTCTGGAGCATTGTGCTGACAAGGGCCATGGAGCATTGTGATGATACGGTCATGGAACATTGTGATGACAAGAATTCTGGAGCATTGTGATGACAAGGGTCATGGAGCATTGTGATGACATGGTCAAGGAACATTGCGATGACAAGATTTCTGGAGCATTGTGATGAAAGGGCATGGAGCATTGTGATTAAAGGTGACAAGGAACATTACGATGATATGGGCAGAGAACTCTGTGATGACAGTGGTCATGGAGTATTGTGACAAAGATTCTCATGGAACATTGTGCTGACAAGGTCCATGGAGCATTGTGATGACACGGTCATGGAACATTGTGATGAGAAGAATTCTGGGGCATTGTGCTGAGAAGGGCCATGGAGCATTGTGATGACACGGCCATGGAACATTGTGATGACAAGGGCCATGGAGCATTGTGATGACACGGTCATGGAACATTGTGATGACAAGAATTCTGGAGCATTCTGATGACAAGGGCCATGGAGCATTGTGATGACACGGTCATGGAACATTGTGATGAGAAGAATTCTGTGGCATTGTGCTGAGAAGGGCCATGGAGCATTGTGATGACACGGCCATGGAACATTGTGATGACAAGGGCCATGGAGCATTGTGATGACACGGTCATGGAACATTGTGATGACAAGAATTCTGGAGCATTCTGATGACAAGGGCCATGGAGCATTGTGATGACACGGTCATGGAACATTGTGATGAGAAGAATTCTGGAGCATTGTCATGACAAGGGCCATGGAGCATTGTGATGACACGGTCATGGAACATTGTGATGAGAAGAATTCTGGGGCATTGTGCTGACAAGGGCCATGGAGCATTGTGATGACACGGCCATGGAACATTGTGATGACAAGGGCCATGGAGCATTGTGATGACACGGTCATGGAACATTGTGATGACAAGAATTCTGGAGCATTCTGATGACAAGGGCCATGGAGCATTGTGATGACACGGTGATGGAACATTGTGATGACAAGAATTCTGGAGCATTGTGCGGACAAGGGCCATGGAGCATTGTGATGACACAGTCATGGAACATTGTGATGAGAAGAATTCTGGAGCATTGTGCTGACAAGGGCCATGGAGCATTGTGATGACACGGTCATGGAACATTGTGATGACAAGAATTCTGGAGCATTGTGCTGACAAGGGCCATGGAGCATTGTGATGACACGGTCATGGAATGTTGTGATGACAAGAATTCTGGAGCATTGTGCTGACAAGGGCCATGGAGCATTGTGATGACACGGTCATGGAACATTGTGATGACAAGAATTCTGGAGCATTGTGCTGACAAGGGCCATGGAGCATTGTGATGACACGGTCATGGAACATTGTGATGACAAGAATTCTGGACCATTCTGATGACAAAGGCGATAGAGCATTGTGATGACATGGTCATAGAACATTGTGATGACAAGAATTCTGGAGCATTCTGATGACAAGCGCCATAGAGCATTGTGATGACACGTTCATGGAATATAGTAATGACAAGAATTCTGGAGCATTATGATGACAAGGGCCATGGAGCATTGTGATGACATGGTCATGTAACATTGTGATGAGAAGAATTCTGGAGCATTGTCATGACAAGGGCCATGGAGCATTGTGATGACACGGTCATGGAAAATTGTGATGACAGGAATTCTGGAGCATTGTGCTGAAAAGGGCCATGGAGCATTGTGATGATACGGTCATGGAACATTGTGATGACAAGAATTCTGGAGCATTGTGCGGACAAGGGCCATGGAGCATTGTGATGAAACGGTCATGGAACATTGTGATGAGAAGAATTCTGGAGCATTGTGCTGACAAGGGCCATGGAGCATTGTGATGATACGGTCATGGAACATTGTGATGACAAGAATTCTGGAGCATTGTGATGACAAGGGTCATGGAGCATTGTGATGACATGGTCAAGGAACATTGCGATGACAAGATTTCTGGAGCATTGTGATGAAAGGGCATGGAGCATTGTGATTAAAGGTGACAAGGAACATTACGATGATATGGGCAGAGAACTCTGTGATGACAGTGGTCATGGAGTATTGTGACAAAGATTCTCATGGAACATTGTGCTGACAAGGTCCATGGAGCATTGTGATGACACGGTCATGGAACATTGTGATGACAAGAATTCTGGGGCATTGTGATGACAAGGGCCATGGAGCATTGTGATGACACGGTTATGGAACATTGTGATGACAGGAATTCTGGAGCATTGTGCTGAAAACGGCCATGGAGCATTGTGATAACACGGTCAGGGAACAATGTGATGAGAAGAATTCCGGAGCATTGTTTTGACAAGGGCCATGGAGCATTGTGATGACACGGTCATGGAACATTGTGATGAGAAGAATTCTGGAGCTTTGTGCTGACAAGGGCCATGGAGCATTGTGATAACACGGCCATGGAACATTTTGATGACAAGAATTCTGGAGCATTGTGATGACAATGGCCATGGAGCATTGTGATGACACGGTCATGGAACATTGTGATGAGAAGAATTCTGGATCATTGTCATGACAAGGGCCATGGAGCATTGTGATGACACGGTCATGGAACATTGTGATGACAAGAATTCTGGAGCATTGTGATGACAAGGACCATGCAGCATTGTGATGACACGGTCATGGAACATTGTGATGAGAAGAATTCTGGAGCATTGTGCTGACAAGGGCCATGGAGCATTGTGATGACACGGTCATGGAACATTGTGATGACAGGAATTCTGGAGCATTGTGCTGAAAAGGGCCATGGAGCATTGTGATGACACGGTCATGGAACAATGTGATGAGAAGAATTCCGGAGCATTGTGATGACAAGGGCCATGGAGCATTGTGATGACACGGTCATGGAACATTGTGATGAAAAGAATTCTGGAGCATTGTGCTGACAAGGGCCATGGAGCATTGTGATGACACGGACATGGAACATTGTGATGACAAGAATTCTGGAGCATTGTCATGACAATGGCCATGGAGCATTGTGATGACACGGTATGGAACATTGTGATGACAAGAATTCTGGAGCATTGTGCTGACAAGGGCCATGGAGCATTGTGATGACACGGTCATGGAACATTGTGATGACAAGAATTCTGGAGCATTGTGCTGACAAGGGCCATGGAGCATTGTGATGATACGGTCATGGAACATTGTGATGAGAAGAATTCTGGAGCATTGTGATGACAAGGGTCATGGAGCATTGTGATGATATGGTCAAGGAACATTGCGATGACAAGATTTCTGGAGCATTGTGATGAAAGGGCATGGAGCATTGTGATTAAAGGTGACAAGGAACATTATGATGATATGGGCAGAGAACTCTGTGGTGACAGTGGTCATGGAGTATTGTGACAAAAATTGTCATGGAACATTGTGCTGACAAGGGCCATGGAGCATTGTGATGACACGGTCATGGAACATTGTGATGACAAGAATTCTGGAGCATTGTGCTGACAAGGGCCATGGAGCATTGTGATGACACGGTCATGGAACATTGTGATGACAAGAATTCTGGAGCATTGTGCTGACAAGGGCCATGGAGCATTGTGATGACACGGTCATGGAACATTGTGATGACAAGAATTCTGGAGCATTGTGCGGACAAGGGCCATGGAGCATTGTGATGACACGGTCATGGAACATTGTGATGAGAAGAATTCTGGAGCATTGTGCTGACAAGGGCCATGGAGAATTGTGATGATACGGTCATGGAACATTGTGATGACAAGAAGTCTGGAGCATTGTGATGACAAGGGTCATGGAGCATTGTGATGACATGGTCAAGGAACATTGCAATGAAAAAGATTTCTGGAGCATTGTGATGAAAGGGCATGGAGCTTTGTGATTAAAGGTGACAAGGAACATTGTGATGATATGGGCAGAGAACTCTGTGATGACAGTGGTCATGGAGTATTGTGACAAAAAGTGTCATGGAACATTGTGTTGACAAGGGCCATGGAGCATTGTGATGACACGGTCATGGAACTTTGTGATGAGAAGAATTCTGGAGCATTGTCATGACAAGGGCCATGGAGCATTGTGATGACACGGTCATGGAAAATTGTGATGACAAGGGCCATGGAGCATTGTGATGACACGGTCATGGAACATTATGATGAGAAGAATTCTGGGGCATTGTGCTGACAAGGGCCAAGGAGCATTGTGATGACACGGCCATGGAACATTGTGATGACAAGGGCCATGGAGCATTGTGATGACACGGTCATGGAACATTGTGATGACAAGAATTCTGGAGCATTCTGATGACAAGGGCCATGGAGCATTGTGATGACACGGTCATGGAACATTGTGATGAGAAGAATTCTGGAGCATTGTCATGACAAGGGCCATGGAGCATTGTGATGACACGGTCATGGAACATTGTGATGAGAAGAATTCTGGGGCATTGTGCTGACAAGGGCCATGGAGCATTGTGATGACACGGCCATGGAACATTGTGATGACAAGGGCCATGGAGCATTGTGATGACACGGTCATGGAACTTTGTGATGAGAAGAATTCTGGAGCATTGTGCTGACAAGGGCCATGGAGCATTGTGATGACACGGTCATGGAACATTGTGATGACAAGAATTCTGGAGCATTGTGCTGACAAGGGCCATGGAGCATTGTGATGACACGGTCATGGAACATTGTGATGACAAGAATTCTGGAGCATTGTGCTGACAAGGGCCATGGAGCATTGTGATGACACGGTCATGGAACATTGTGATGACAAGAATTCTGGAGCATTGTGCTGACAAGGGCCATGGAGCATTGTGATGACACGGTCATGGAACATTGTGATGACAAGAAATCTGGAGCATTCTGATGACAAAGGCGATGGAGCATTGTGATGACATGGTCATGGAACATTGTGATGACAAGAATTCTGGAGCATTCTGATGACAAGCGCCATAGAGCATTGTGATGACACGTTCATGGAATATAGTAATGACAAGAATTCTGGAGCATTATGATGACAAGGGCCATGGAGAATTGTGATGACATGGTCATGGAATATTGTGATGAGAAGAATTCTAGAGCATTGTCATGACAAGGGCCATGGAGCATTGTGATGACACGGTCATGGAATATTGTGATGACAGGAATTCTGGAGCATTGTGCTGAAAAGGGCCATGGAGCATTGTGATGACACGGTCATGGAACAATGTGATGAGAAGAATTCGGGAGCATTGTGATGACAAGGGCCATGGAGCATTGTGATGACACGGTCATGGAACATTGTGATGAGAAGAATTCTTGAGCATTGTGCTGACAAGGGCCATGGAGCATTGTGATGACACAGCCATGGAACATTTTGATGACAAGAATTCTGGAGCATTGTGATGACAATGGCCATGGAGAATTGTGATGGCACGGTCATGGAACATTGTGATGAGAAGAATTCTGGATCATTGTCATGACAAGGGCCATGGAGCATTGTGATGACACGGTCATGGAACTTTGTGATGACAAGAATTCTGGAGCATTGTGATGAAAAGGGCCATGGAGCATTGTGATGACACGGTCATGGAACATTGTGATGACAAGAATTCTGGAGCATTGTGCGGACAAGGGCCATGGAGCATTGTGATGACACGGTCATGGAACATTGTGATGAGAAGAATTCTGGAGCATTGTGCTGACAAGATCCATGGAGCATTGTGATGATATGGTCATGGAACATTGTGATGACAAGAATTCTGGAGCATTGTGATGACAATGGCCATGGAGCATTGTGATGACACGGTATGGAACATTGTGATGACAAGAATTCTGGAGCATTGTGATGACAAGGGCCATGGAGCATTGTGATGACACGGTCATGGAACATTGTGATGACAAGAATTCTGGAGCATTGTTATGACAAGGGCCATGGAGCATTGTGATGACACGGTCATGGAACATTGTGATCAGAAGAATTCTGGAGCATTGTGCGGACAAGGGCCATGGAGCATTGTTATGACACGGTCATGGAACATTGTGATGAGAAGAATTCTGGAGCATTGTGCTGACAAGGGCCAAGGAGCATTGTGATGACACGTTCATGGAGCATTGTGATGACATGGTCAAGGAACATTGCGATGGCAAGATTTTTGGAGCATTGTCATGAAAGGGCATGGATCATTGTGATTAAAGGTGACAAGGAACATTATGATGATATGGGCAGAGAACTCTGTGATGACAGTGGTCATGGAGTATTGTGACAAAAATTGTCATGGAACATTGTGCTGACAAGGGCCATGGAGCATTGTGATGACACGGTCATGGAACATTGTGATGACAAGAATTCTGGAGCATTGTGCTGACAAGGGCCATGGAGCATTGTGATGACACGGTCATGGAACATTGTGATGACAAGAATTCTGGAGCATTGTGCTGACAAGGGCCATGGAGCATTGTGATGACACGGTCATGGAACATTGTGATGACAAGAATTCCGGAGCATTGTGCGGACAAGGGCCATGGAGCATTGTGAGGACACGGTCATGGAACATTGTGATGAGAAGAATTCTGGAGCATTGGGCTGACAAGGGCCATGGAGCATTGTAATGATACGGTCATGGTACATTGTGATGACAAGAATTCTGGAGCACTGTGATGACAATGGCCATGGAACATTGTGATGACACGGTATGGAACATTGTGATGACAAGACTTCTGGAGCATTGTGATGACAAGGGCCATGGAGCATTGTGATGACACGGTCATGGAACATTGTGATGACAGGAATTCTGGAGCATTGTGCTGAAAAGGGCCATGGAGCATTGTGATGACATGGTTATGGAACAATGTGATGAGAAGAATTCCGGAGCATTGTGATGACAAGGGCCATGGAGCATTGTGATGACACGGTCATGGAACATTGTGATGAGAAGAATACTGCAGCATTGTGCTGACAAGGGCCATGGAGCATTGTGATGACACGGTCATGGAACATTGTGATGACAAGAATTCTGGAGCATTGTCATGACAATGGCCATGGAGCATTGTGATGACACGGTATGGAACATTGTGATGACAAGAATTCTGGAGCATTGTGCTGACAAGTGCCATGGAGCATTGTGATGACACGGTCATGGAACATTGTGATGACAAGAATTCTGGAGCATTCTGATGACAAGCGCCATAGAGCATTGTGATGACACGTTCATGGAATATATTAATGACAAGAATTCTGGAGCATTATGATGACAAGGGCCATGGAGCATTGTGATGACATGGTCATGGAACATTGTGATGAGAAGAATTCTGGAGCATTGTCATGACAAGGGCCATGGAGCATTGTGATGACACGGTCATGGAACATTGTGATGAGAGGAATTCTGGAGCATTGTGCTGAAAAGGGCCATGGAGCATTGTGATGACACGGTCATGGAACAATGTGATGAGAAGAATTCGGGAGCATTGTGATGACAAGGGCCATGGAGCATTGTGATGACACGGTCATGGAACATTGTGATGAGAAGAATTCTGGAGCATTGTGCTGACAAGGGCCATGGAGCATTGTGATGACACAGCCATGGAACATTTTGATGACAAGAATTCTGGAGCATTGTGATGACAATGGCCATGGAGAATTGTGATGGCACGGTCATGGAACATTGTGATGAGAAGAATTCTGGATCATTGTCATGACAAGGGCCATGGAGCATTGTGATGACACGGTCATGGAACATTGTGATGACAAGAATTCTGGAGCATTGTTATGACAAGGGCCATGGAGCATTGTGATGACACGGTCATGGAACATTGTGATCAGAAGAATTCTGGAGCATTGTGCGGACAAGGGCCATGGAGCATTGTTATGACACGGTCATGGAACATTGTGATGAGAAGAATTCTGGAGCATTGTGCTGACAAGGGCCAAGGAGCATTGTGATGACACGTTCATGGAGCATTGTGATGACATGGTCAAGGAACATTGCGATGGCAAGATTTTTGGAGCATTGTCATGAAAGGGCATGGATCATTGTGATTAAAGGTGGCAAGGAACATTATGATGATATGGGCAGAGAACTCTGTGATGACAGTGGTCATGGAGTATTGTGACAAAAATTGTCATGGAACATTGTGCTGACAAGGGCCATGGAGCATTGTGATGACACGGTCATGGAACATTGTGATGACAAGAATTCTGGAGCATTGTGCTGACAAGGGCCATGGAGCATTGTGATGACACGGTCATGGAACATTGTGATGACAAGAATTCTGGAGCATTGTGCTGACAAGGGCCATGGAGCATTGTGATGACACGGTCATGGAACATTGTGATGACAAGAATTCCGGAGCATTGTGCGGACAAGGGCCATGGAGCATTGTGAGGACACGGTCATGGAACATTGTGATGAGAAGAATTCTGGAGCATTGGGCTGACAAGGGCCATGGAGCATTGTAATGATACGGTCATGGTACATTGTGATGACAAGAATTCTGGAGCACTGTGATGACAATGGCCATGGAACATTGTGATGACACGGTATGGAACATTGTGATGACAAGACTTCTGGAGCATTGTGATGACAAGGGCCATGGAGCATTGTGATGACACGGTCATGGAACATTGTGATGACAGGAATTCTGGAGCATTGTGCTGAAAAGGGCCATGGAGCATTGTGATGACATGGTTATGGAACAATGTGATGAGAAGAATTCCGGAGCATTGTGATGACAAGGGCCATGGAGCATTGTGATGACACGGTCATGGAACATTGTGATGAGAAGAATACTGCAGCATTGTGCTGACAAGGGCCATGGAGCATTGTGATGACACGGTCATGGAACATTGTGATGACAAGAATTCTGGAGCATTGTCATGACAATGGCCATGGAGCATTGTGATGACACGGTATGGAACATTGTGATGACAAGAATTCTGGAGCATTGTGCTGACAAGTGCCATGGAGCATTGTGATGACACGGTCATGGAATATTGTGATGACAAGAATTCTGGAGCATTCTGATGACAAGCGCCATAGAGCATTGTGATGACACGTTCATGGAATATATTAATGACAAGAATTCTGGAGCATTATGATGACAAGGGCCATGGAGCATTGTGATGACATGGTCATGGAACATTGTGATGAGAAGAATTCTGGAGCATTGTCATGACAAGGGCCATGGAGCATTGTGATGACACGGTCATGGAACATTGTGATGAGAGGAATTCTGGAGCATTGTGCAGACAAGGGCCATGGAGCATTGTGATGACACAGCCATGGAACATTTTGATGACAAGAATTCTGGAGCATTGTGATGACAATGGCCATGGAGAATTGTGATGGCACGGTCATGGAACATTGTGATGAGAAGAATTCTGGATCATTGTCATGACAAGGGCCATGGAGCATTGTGATGACACGGTCATGGAACATTGTGATGAGAAGAATTCTGGAGCATTGTGCTGACAAGGGCCATGGAGCATTGTGATGACACAGCCATGGAACATTTTGATGACAAGAATTCTGGAGCATTGTCATGACAAGGGCCATGGAGCATTGTGATGACACGGTCATGGAAAATTGTGATGACAAGGGCCATGGAGCATTGTGATGACACGGTCATGGAACATTATGATGACAAGAATTCTGGGGCATTGTGCTGACAAGGGCCAAGGAGCATTGTGATGACACGGCCATGGAACATTGTGATGACAAGGGCCATGGAGCATTGTGATGACACGGTCATGGAACATTGTGATGACAAGAATTCTGGAGCATTCTGATGACAAGGGCCATGGAGCATTGTGATGACACGGTCATGGAACATTGTGATGAGAAGAATTCTGGAGCATTGTCATGACAAGGGCCATGGAGCATTGTGATGACACGGTCATGGAACATTGTGATGAGAAGAATTCTGGGGCATTGTGCTGACAAGGGCCATGGAGCATTGTGATGACACGGCCATGGAACATTGTGATGACAAGGGCCATGGAGCATTGTGATGACACGGTCATGGAACTTTGTGATGAGAAGAATTCTGGAGCATTGTGCTGACAAGGGCCATGGAGCATTGTGATGACACGGTCATGGAACATTGTGATGACAAGAATTCTGGAGCATTGTGCTGACAAGGGCCATGGAGCATTGTGATGACACGGTCATGGAACATTGTGATGACAAGAATTCTGGAGCATTGTGCTGACAAGGGCCATGGAGCATTGTGATGACACGGTCATGGAACATTGTGATGACAAGAATTCTGGAGCATTGTGCTGACAAGGGCCATGGAGCATTGTGATGACACGGTCATGTAACATTGTGATGACAAGAAATCTGGAGCATTCTGATGACAAAGGCGATGGAGCATTGTGATGACATGGTCATGGAACATTGTGATGACAAGAATTCTGGAGCATTCTGATGACAAGCGCCGTAGAGCATTGTGATGACACGTTCATGGAATATAGTAATGACAAGAATTCTGGAGCATTATGATGACAAGGGCCATGGAGAATTGTGATGACATGGTCATGGAATATTGTGATGAGAAGAATTCTAGAGCATTGTCATGACAAGGGCCATGGAGCATTGTGATGACACGGTCATGGAATATTGTGATGACAGGAATTCTGGAGCATTGTGCTGAAAAGGGCCATGGAGCATTGTGATGACACGGTCATGGAACAATGTGATGAGAAGAATTCGGGAGCATTGTGATGACAAGGGCCATGGAGCATTGTGATGACACGGTCATGGAACATTGTGATGAGAAGAATTCTGGAGCATTGTGCTGACAAGGGCCATGGAGCATTGTGATGACACAGCCATGGAACATTTTGATGACAAGAATTCTGGAGCATTGTGATGACAATGGCCATGGAGAATTGTGATGGCACGGTCATGGAACATTGTGATGAGAAGAATTCTGGATCATTGTCATGACAAGGGCCATGGAGCATTGTGATGACACGGTCATGGAACTTTGTGATGACAAGAATTCTGGAGCATTGTGATGAAAAGGGCCATGGAGCATTGTGATGACACGGTCATGGAACATTGTGATGACAAGAATTCTGGAGCATTGTGCGGACAAGGGCCATGGAGCATTGTGATGACACGGTCATGGAACATTGTGATGAGAAGAATTCTGGAGCATTGTGCTGACAAGATCCATGGAGCATTGTGATGATATGGTCATGGAACATTGTGATGACAAGAATTCTGGAGCATTGTGATGACAATGGCCATGGAGCATTGTGATGACACGGTATGGAACATTGTGATGACAAGAATTCTGGAGCATTGTGATGACAAGGGCCATGGAGCATTGTGATGACACGGTCATGGAACATTGTGATGACAAGAATTCTGGAGCATTGTTATGACAAGGGCCATGGAGCATTGTGATGACACGGTCATGGAACATTGTGATCAGAAGAATTCTGGAGCATTGTGCGGACAAGGGCCATGGAGCATTGTTATGACACGGTCATGGAACATTGTGATGAGAAGAATTCTGGAGCATTGTGCTGACAAGGGCCAAGGAGCATTGTGATGACACGTTCATGGAGCATTGTGATGACATGGTCAAGGAACATTGCGATGGCAAGATTTTTGGAGCATTGTCATGAAAGGGCATGGATCATTGTGATTAAAGGTGACAAGGAACATTATGATGATATGGGCAGAGAACTCTGTGATGACAGTGGTCATGGAGTATTGTGACAAAAATTGTCATGGAACATTGTGCTGACAAGGGCCATGGAGCATTGTGATGACACGGTCATGGAACATTGTGATGACAAGAATTCTGGAGCATTGTGCTGACAAGGGCCATGGAGCATTGTGATGACACGGTCATGGAACATTGTGATGACAAGAATTCTGGAGCATTGTGCTGACAAGGGCCATGGAGCATTGTGATGACACGGTCATGGAACATTGTGATGACAAGAATTCCGGAGCATTGTGCGGACAAGGGCCATGGAGCATTGTGAGGACACGGTCATGGAACATTGTGATGAGAAGAATTCTGGAGCATTGGGCTGACAAGGGCCATGGAGCATTGTAATGATACGGTCATGGTACATTGTGATGACAAGAATTCTGGAGCACTGTGATGACAATGGCCATGGAACATTGTGATGACACGGTATGGAACATTGTGATGACAAGACTTCTGGAGCATTGTGATGACAAGGGCCATGGAGCATTGTGATGACACGGTCATGGAACATTGTGATGACAGGAATTCTGGAGCATTGTGCTGAAAAGGGCCATGGAGCATTGTGATGACATGGTTATGGAACAATGTGATGAGAAGAATTCCGGAGCATTGTGATGACAAGGGCCATGGAGCATTGTGATGACACGGTCATGGAACATTGTGATGAGAAGAATACTGCAGCATTGTGCTGACAAGGGCCATGGAGCATTGTGATGACACGGTCATGGAACATTGTGATGACAAGAATTCTGGAGCATTGTCATGACAATGGCCATGGAGCATTGTGATGACACGGTATGGAACATTGTGATGACAAGAATTCTGGAGCATTGTGCTGACAAGTGCCATGGAGCATTGTGATGACACGGTCATGGAACATTGTGATGACAAGAATTCTGGAGCATTCTGATGACAAGCGCCATAGAGCATTGTGATGACACGTTCATGGAATATATTAATGACAAGAATTCTGGAGCATTATGATGACAAGGGCCATGGAGCATTGTGATGACATGGTCATGGAACATTGTGATGAGAAGAATTCTGGAGCATTGTCATGACAAGGGCCATGGAGCATTGTGATGACACGGTCATGGAACATTGTGATGAGAGGAATTCTGGAGCATTGTGCTGAAAAGGGCCATGGAGCATTGTGATGACACGGTCATGGAACAATGTGATGAGAAGAATTCGGGAGCATTGTGATGACAAGGGCCATGGAGCATTGTGATGACACGGTCATGGAACATTGTGATGAGAAGAATTCTGGAGCATTGTGCTGACAAGGGCCATGGAGCATTGTGATGACACAGCCATGGAACATTTTGATGACAAGAATTCTGGAGCATTGTGATGACAATGGCCATGGAGAATTGTGATGGCACGGTCATGGAACATTGTGATGAGAAGAATTCTGGATCATTGTCATGACAAGGGCCATGGAGCATTGTGATGACACGGTCATGGAACATTGTGATGACAAGAATTCTGGAGCATTGTTATGACAAGGGCCATGGAGCATTGTGATGACACGGTCATGGAACATTGTGATCAGAAGAATTCTGGAGCATTGTGCGGACAAGGGCCATGGAGCATTGTTATGACACGGTCATGGAACATTGTGATGAGAAGAATTCTGGAGCATTGTGCTGACAAGGGCCAAGGAGCATTGTGATGACACGTTCATGGAGCATTGTGATGACATGGTCAAGGAACATTGCGATGGCAAGATTTTTGGAGCATTGTCATGAAAGGGCATGGATCATTGTGATTAAAGGTGACAAGGAACATTATGATGATATGGGCAGAGAACTCTGTGATGACAGTGGTCATGGAGTATTGTGACAAAAATTGTCATGGAACATTGTGCTGACAAGGGCCATGGAGCATTGTGATGACACGGTCATGGAACATTGTGATGACAAGAATTCTGGAGCATTGTGCTGACAAGGGCCATGGAGCATTGTGATGACACGGTCATGGAACATTGTGATGACAAGAATTCTGGAGCATTGTGCTGACAAGGGCCATGGAGCATTGTGATGACACGGTCATGGAACATTGTGATGACAAGAATTCCGGAGCATTGTGCGGACAAGGGCCATGGAGCATTGTGAGGACACGGTCATGGAACATTGTGATGAGAAGAATTCTGGAGCATTGGGCTGACAAGGGCCATGGAGCATTGTAATGATACGGTCATGGTACATTGTGATGACAAGAATTCTGGAGCACTGTGATGACAATGGCCATGGAACATTGTGATGACACGGTATGGAACATTGTGATGACAAGACTTCTGGAGCATTGTGATGACAAGGGCCATGGAGCATTGTGATGACACGGTCATGGAACATTGTGATGACAGGAATTCTGGAGCATTGTGCTGAAAAGGGCCATGGAGCATTGTGATGACATGGTTATGGAACAATGTGATGAGAAGAATTCCGGAGCATTGTGATGACAAGGGCCATGGAGCATTGTGATGACACGGTCATGGAACATTGTGATGAGAAGAATACTGCAGCATTGTGCTGACAAGGGCCATGGAGCATTGTGATGACACGGTCATGGAACATTGTGATGACAAGAATTCTGGAGCATTGTCATGACAATGGCCATGGAGCATTGTGATGACACGGTATGGAACATTGTGATGACAAGAATTCTGGAGCATTGTGCTGACAAGTGCCATGGAGCATTGTGATGACACGGTCATGGAATATTGTGATGACAAGAATTCTGGAGCATTCTGATGACAAGCGCCATAGAGCATTGTGATGACACGTTCATGGAATATATTAATGACAAGAATTCTGGAGCATTATGATGACAAGGGCCATGGAGCATTGTGATGACATGGTCATGGAACATTGTGATGAGAAGAATTCTGGAGCATTGTCATGACAAGGGCCATGGAGCATTGTGATGACACGGTCATGGAACATTGTGATGAGAGGAATTCTGGAGCATTGTGCAGACAAGGGCCATGGAGCATTGTGATGACACAGCCATGGAACATTTTGATGACAAGAATTCTGGAGCATTGTGATGACAATGGCCATGGAGAATTGTGATGGCACGGTCATGGAACATTGTGATGAGAAGAATTCTGGATCATTGTCATGACAAGGGCCATGGAGCATTGTGATGACACGGTCATGGAACATTGTGATGAGAAGAATTCTGGAGCATTGTGCTGACAAGGGCCATGGAGCATTGTGATGACACAGCCATGGAACATTTTGATGACAAGAATTCTGGAGCATTGTGATGACAATGGCCATGGAGAATTGTGATGGCACGGTCATGGAACATTGTGATGAGAAGAATTCTGGATCATTGTCATGACAAGGGCCATGGAGCATTGTGATGACACGGTCATGGAACATTGTGATGAAAAGAATTCTGGAGCATTGTGATGAAAAGGGCCATGGAGCATTGTGATGACACGGTCATGGAACATTGTGATGACAAGAATTCTGGAGCATTGTGCGGACAAGGGCCATGGAGCATTGTGATGACACGGTCATGGAACATTGTGATGAGAAGAATTCTGGAGCATTGTGCTGACAAGATCCATGGAGCATTGTGATGATATGGTCATGGAACATTGTGATGACAAGAATTCTGGAGCATTGTGATGACAATGGCCATGGAGCATTGTGATGACACGGTATGGAACATTGTGATGACAAGAATTCTGGAGCATTGTGATGACAAGGGCCATGGAGCATTGTGATGACACGGTCATGGAACATTGTGATGACAAGAATTCTGGAGCATTGTGATGACAAGGGCCAAGGAGCATTGTGATGACACGGTCATGGAACATTGTGATGACAGGAATTCTGGAGCATTGTGCTGAAAAGGGCCATGGAGCATTGTGATGACACTGTCATGGAACAATATGATGAGAAGAATTCCGGAGCATTGTGATGACAAGGGCCATGGAGCATTGTGATGACACGGTCTTGGAACATTGTGATGAAAAGAATTCTGGAGCATTGTGCAGACAAGGGCCATGGAGCATTGTGATGACACGGCCATGGAACATTTTGATGACAAGAATTCTGGAGCATTGTGATGACAATGGCCATGGAACATTGTGATGACACGGTCATGGAACATTGTGATGACAAGAATTCTGGAGCATTGTGATGACAAGGGCCATGGAGCATTGTGATGACACGGTCATGGAACATTGTGATGACAAGAATTCTGGAGCATTGTGCGGACAAGGGCCATGGAGCATTGAGATGACACGGTCATGGAACATTGTGATGAGAAGAATTCTGGAGCATTGTGCTGACAAGATCCATGGAGCATTGTGATGATATGGTCATGGATCATTGTGATGACAAGAATTCTGGAGCATTGTGATGACAATGGCCATGGAGCATTGTGATGACACGGTATGGAACATTGTGATGACAAGAATTCTGGAGCATTGTGATGACAAGGGCCATGGAGCATTGTGATGACACGGTCATGGAACATTGTGATGACAAGAATTCTGGAGCATTGTGATGACAAGGGCCATGGAACATTGTGATGACACGGTCATGGAACATTGTGATCAGAAGAATTCTGGAGCATTGTGCGGACAAGGGCCATGGAGCATTGTTATGACACGGTCATGGAACATTGTGATGAGAAGAATTCTGGAGCATTGTGCTGACAAGGGCCAAGGAGCATTGTGATGACACGGTCATGGAGCATTGTGATGACATGGTCAAGGAACATTGCGATGGCAAGATTTTTGGAGCATTGTCATGAAAGGGCATGGATCATTGTGATTAAAGGTGACAAGGAACATTATGATGATATGGGCAGAGAACTCTGTGATGACAGTGGTCATGGAGTATTGTGACAAAAATTGTCATGGAACATTGTGCTGACAAGGGCCATGGAGCATTGTGATGACACGGTCATGGAACATTGTGATGACAAGAATTCTGGAGCATTGTGCTGACAAGGGCCATGGAGCATTGTGATGACACGGTCATGGAACATTGTGATGACAAGAATTCTGGAGCATTGTGCTGACAAGGGCCATGGAGCATTGTGATGACACGGTCATGGAACATTGTGATGACAAGAATTACGGAGCATTGTGCGGACAAGGGCCATGGAGCATTGTGAGGACACGGTCATGGAACATTGTGATGAGAAGAATTCTGGAGCATTGGGCTGACAAGGGCCATGGAGCATTGTGATGATACGGTCATGGTACATTGTGATGACAAGAATTCTGGAGCACTGTGATGACAATGGCCATGGAACATTGTGATGACACGGTATGGAACATTGTGATGACAAGACTTCTGGAGCATTGTGATGACAAGGGCCATGGAGCATTGTGATGACACGGTCATGGAACATTGTGATGACAGGAATTCTGGAGCATTGTGCTGAAAAGGGCCATGGAGCATTGTGATGACATGGTTATGGAACAATGTGATGAGAAGAATTCCGGAGCATTGTGATGACAAGGGCCATGGAGCATTGTGATGACACGATCATGGAACATTGTGATGAGAAGAATACTGCAGCATTGTGCTGACAAGGGCCATGGAGCATTGTGATGACACGGTCATGGAACATTGTGATGACAAGAATTCTGGAGCATTGTCATGACAATGGCCATGGAGCATTGTGATGACACGGTATGGAACATTGTGATGACAAGAATTCTGGAGCATTGTGCTGACAAGTGCCATGGAGCATTGTGATGACACGGTCATGGAACATTGTGATGACAAGAATTCTGGAGCATTCTGATGACAAGCGCCATAGAGCATTGTGATGACACGTTCATGGAATATATTAATGACAAGAATTCTGGAGCATTATGATGACAAGGGCCATGGAGCATTGTGATGACATGGTCATGGAACATTGTGATGAGAAGAATTCTGGAGCATTGTCATGACAAGGGCCATGGAGCATTGTGATGACACGGTCATGGAACATTGTGATGACAGGAATTCTGGAGCATTGTGCTGAAAAGGGCCATGGAGCATTGTGATGACACGGTCATGGAACAATGTGATGAGAAGAATTCTGGAGCATTGTGCTGACAAGGGCCATGGAGCATTGTGATGACACAGCCATGGAACATTTTGATGACAAGAATTCTGGAGCATTGTGATGACAATGGCCATGGAGAATTGTGATGGCACGGTCATGGAACATTGTGATGAGAAGAATTCTGGATCATTGTCATGACAAGGGCCATGGAGCATTGTGATGACACGGTCATGGAACATTGTGATGACAAGAATTCTGGAGCATTGTGATGAAAAGGGCCATGGAGCATTGTGATGACACGGTCATGGAACATTGTGATGACAAGAATTCTGGAGCATTGTGCGGACAAGGGCCATGGAGCATTGTAATGACACGGTCATGGAACATTGTGATGAGAAGAATTCTGGAGCATTCTGCTGACAAGATCCATGGAGCATTGTGATGATATGGTCATGGAACATTGTGATGACAAGAATTCTGGAGCATTGTGATGACAATGGCCATGGAGCATTGTGATGACACGGTATGGAACATTGTGATGACAAGAATTCTGGAGCATTGTGATGACAAGGGCCATGGAGCATTGTGATGACACGGTCATGGAACATTGTGATGACAAGAATTCTGGAGCATTGTGATGACAAGGGCAATGGAGCATTGTGATGACACGGTCATGGAACATTGTGATCAGAAGAATTCTGGAGCATTGTGCGGACAAGGGCCATGGAGCATTGTTATGACACGGTCATGGAACATTGTGATGAGAAGAATTCTGGAGCATTGTGCTGACAAGGGCCAAGGAGCATTGTGATGACACGGTCATGGAACATTGTGATGACAGGAATTCTGGAGCATTGTGCTGAAAAGGGCCATGGAGCATTGTGATGACACTGTCATGGAACAATATGATGAGAAGAATTCCGGAGCATTGTGATGACAAGGGCCATGGAGCATTGTGATGACACGGTCTTGGAACATTGTGATGAAAAGAATTCTGGAGCATTGTGCAGACAAGGGCCATGGAGCATTGTGATGACACGGCCATGGAACATTTTGATGACAAGAATTCTGGAGCATTGTGCGGACAAGGGCCATGGAGCATTGTGATGACACGGTCATGGAACATTGTGATGAGAAGAATTCTGGAGCATTGTGCTGACAAGATCCATGGAGCATTGTGATGATATGGTCATGGAACATTGTGATGACAAGAATTCTGGAGCATTGTGATGACAATGGCCATGGAGCATTGTGATGACACGGTATGGAACATTGTGATGACAAGAATTCTGGAGCATTGTGATGACAAGGGCCATGGAGCATTGTGATGACACGGTCATGGAACATTGTGATGACAAGAATTCTGGAGCATTGTGATGACAAGGGCCAAGGAGCATTGTGATGACACGGTCATGGAACATTGTGATGACAGGAATTCTGGAGCATTGTGCTGAAAAGGGCCATGGAGCATTGTGATGACACTGTCATGGAACAATATGATGAGAAGAATTCCGGAGCATTGTGATGACAAGGGCCATGGAGCATTGTGATGACACGGTCTTGGAACATTGTGATGAAAAGAATTCTGGAGCATTGTGCAGACAAGGGCCATGGAGCATTGTGATGACACGGCCATGGAACATTTTGATGACAAGAATTCTGGAGCATTGTGATGACAATGGCCATGGAACATTGTGATGACACGGTCATGGAACATTGTGATGACAAGAATTCTGGAGCATTGTGATGACAAGGGCCATGGAGCATTGTGATGACACGGTCATGGAACATTGTGATGACAAGAATTCTGGAGCATTGTGCGGACAAGGGCCATGGAGCATTGAGATGACACGGTCATGGAACATTGTGATGAGAAGAATTCTGGAGCATTGTGCTGACAAGATCCATGGAGCATTGTGATGATATGGTCATGGATCATTGTGATGACAAGAATTCTGGAGCATTGTGATGACAATGGCCATGGAGCATTGTGATGACACGGTATGGAACATTGTGATGACAAGAATTCTGGAGCATTGTGATGACAAGGGCCATGGAGCATTGTGATGACACGGTCATGGAACATTGTGATGACAAGAATTCTGGAGCATTGTGATGACAAGGGCCATGGAACATTGTGATGACACGGTCATGGAACATTGTGATCAGAAGAATTCTGGAGCATTGTGCGGACAAGGGCCATGGAGCATTGTTATGACACGGTCATGGAACATTGTGATGAGAAGAATTCTGGAGCATTGTGCTGACAAGGGCCAAGGAGCATTGTGATGACACGGTCATGGAGCATTGTGATGACATGGTCAAGGAACATTGCGATGGCAAGATTTTTGGAGCATTGTCATGAAAGGGCATGGATCATTGTGATTAAAGGTGACAAGGAACATTATGATGATATGGGCAGAGAACTCTGTGATGACAGTGGTCATGGAGTATTGTGACAAAAATTGTCATGGAACATTGTGCTGACAAGGGCCATGGAGCATTGTGATGACACGGTCATGGAACATTGTGATGACAAGAATTCTGGAGCATTGTGCTGACAAGGGCCATGGAGCATTGTGATGACACGGTCATGGAACATTGTGATGACAAGAATTCTGGAGCATTGTGCTGACAAGGGCCATGGAGCATTGTGATGACACGGTCATGGAACATTGTGATGACAAGAATTACGGAGCATTGTGCGGACAAGGGCCATGGAGCATTGTGAGGACACGGTCATGGAACATTGTGATGAGAAGAATTCTGGAGCATTGGGCTGACAAGGGCCATGGAGCATTGTGATGATACGGTCATGGTACATTGTGATGACAAGAATTCTGGAGCACTGTGATGACAATGGCCATGGAACATTGTGATGACACGGTATGGAACATTGTGATGACAAGACTTCTGGAGCATTGTGATGACAAGGGCCATGGAGCATTGTGATGACACGGTCATGGAACATTGTGATGACAGGAATTCTGGAGCATTGTGCTGAAAAGGGCCATGGAGCATTGTGATGACATGGTTATGGAACAATGTGATGAGAAGAATTCCGGAGCATTGTGATGACAAGGGCCATGGAGCATTGTGATGACACGATCATGGAACATTGTGATGAGAAGAATACTGCAGCATTGTGCTGACAAGGGCCATGGAGCATTGTGATGACACGGTCATGGAACATTGTGATGACAAGAATTCTGGAGCATTGTCATGACAATGGCCATGGAGCATTGTGATGACACGGTATGGAACATTGTGATGACAAGAATTCTGGAGCATTGTGCTGACAAGTGCCATGGAGCATTGTGATGACACGGTCATGGAACATTGTGATGACAAGAATTCTGGAGCATTCTGATGACAAGCGCCATAGAGCATTGTGATGACACGTTCATGGAATATATTAATGACAAGAATTCTGGAGCATTATGATGACAAGGGCCATGGAGCATTGTGATGACATGGTCATGGAACATTGTGATGAGAAGAATTCTGGAGCATTGTCATGACAAGGGCCATGGAGCATTGTGATGACACGGTCATGGAACATTGTGATGACAGGAATTCTGGAGCATTGTGCTGAAAAGGGCCATGGAGCATTGTGATGACACGGTCATGGAACAATGTGATGAGAAGAATTCTGGAGCATTGTGCTGACAAGGGCCATGGAGCATTGTGATGACACAGCCATGGAACATTTTGATGACAAGAATTCTGGAGCATTGTGATGACAATGGCCATGGAGAATTGTGATGGCACGGTCATGGAACATTGTGATGAGAAGAATTCTGGATCATTGTCATGACAAGGGCCATGGAGCATTGTGATGACACGGTCATGGAACATTGTGATGACAAGAATTCTGGAGCATTGTGATGAAAAGGGCCATGGAGCATTGTGATGACACGGTCATGGAACATTGTGATGACAAGAATTCTGGAGCATTGTGCGGACAAGGGCCATGGAGCATTGTAATGACACGGTCATGGAACATTGTGATGAGAAGAATTCTGGAGCATTGTGCTGACAAGATCCATGGAGCATTGTGATGATATGGTCATGGAACATTGTGATGACAAGAATTCTGGAGCATTGTGATGACAATGGCCATGGAGCATTGTGATGACACGGTATGGAACATTGTGATGACAAGAATTCTGGAGCATTGTGATGACAAGGGCCATGGAGCATTGTGATGACACGGTCATGGAACATTGTGATGACAAGAATTCTGGAGCATTGTGATGACAAGGGCAATGGAGCATTGTGATGACACGGTCATGGAACATTGTGATCAGAAGAATTCTGGAGCATTGTGCGGACAAGGGCCATGGAGCATTGTTATGACACGGTCATGGAACATTGTGATGAGAAGAATTCTGGAGCATTGTGCTGACAAGGGCCAAGGAGCATTGTGATGACACGGTCATGGAACATTGTGATGACAGGAATTCTGGAGCATTGTGCTGAAAAGGGCCATGGAGCATTGTGATGACACTGTCATGGAACAATATGATGAGAAGAATTCCGGAGCATTGTGATGACAAGGGCCATGGAGCATTGTGATGACACGGTCTTGGAACATTGTGATGAAAAGAATTCTGGAGCATTGTGCAGACAAGGGCCATGGAGCATTGTGATGACACGGCCATGGAACATTTTGATGACAAGAATTCTGGAGCATTGTGATGACAATGGCCATGGAGCATTGTGATGACACGGTCATGGAACATTGTGATGACAAGAATTCTGGAGCATTGTGATGACAAGGGCCATGGAGCATTGTGATGACACGGTCATGGAACATTGTGATGACAAGAATTCTGGAGCATTGTGCGGACAAGGGCCATGGAGCATTGTGATGACACGGTCATGGAACATTGTGATGAGAAGAATTCTGGAGCATTGTGCTGACAAGGGCCATGGAGCATTGTGATGATACGGTCATGGAACATTGTGATGACAAGAATTCTGGAGCATTGTGATGACAAGGGTCATGGAGCATTGTGATGACATGGTCAAGGAACATTGCGATGGCAAGATTTTTGGAGCATTGTCATGAAAGGGCATGGATCATTGTGATTAAAGGTGACAAGGAACATTATGATGATATGGGCAGAGAACACTGTGATGACAGTGGTCATGGAGTATTGTGACAAAAATTGTCATGGAACATTGTGCTGACAAGGGCCATGGAGCATTGTGATGACACGGTCATGGAACATTGTGATGACAAGAATTCTGGAGCATTGTGCTGACAAGGGCCATGGAGCATTGTGATGACACGGTCATGGAACATTGTGATGACAAGAATTCTGGAGCATTGTGCTGACAAGGGCCATGGAGCATTGTGATGACACGGTCATGGAACATTGTGATGACAAGAATTCTGGAGCATTCTGATGACAAGCGCCATAGAGCATTGTGATGACACGTTCATGGAATATAGTAATGACAAGAATTCTGGAGCATTATGATGACAAGGGCCATGGAGCATTGTGATGACATGGTCATGGAACATTGTGATGAGAAGAATTCTGGAGCATTGTCATGACAAGGGCCATGGAGCATTGTGATGACATGGTCATGGAACATTGTGATGACAGGAATTCTGGAGCATTGTGCTGAAAAGGGCCATGGAGCATTGTGATGACACGGTCATGGAACAATGTGATGAGAAGAATTCGGGAGCATTGTGATGACAAGGGCCATGGAGCATTGTGATGACACGGTCATGGAACATTGTGATGAGAAGAATTCTGGAGCATTGTGCTGACAAGGGCCATGGAGCATTGTGATGACACAGCCATGGAACATTTTGATGACAAGAATTCTGGAGCATTGTGATGACAATGGCCATGGAGAATTGTGATGGCACGGTCATGGAACATTGTGATGAGAAGAATTCTGGATCATTGTCATGACAAGGGCCATGGAGCATTGTGATGACACGGTCATGGAACATTGTGATGACAAGAATTCTGGAGCATTGTGCGGACAAGGGCCATGGAGCATTGTGATGACACGGTATGGAACATTGTGATGACAAGAATTCTGGAGCATTGTGATGACAAGGGCCATGGAGCATTGTGATGACACGGTATGGAACATTGTGATGACAAGAATTCTGGAGCATTGTGATGACAAGGGCCATGGAGCATTGTGATGACACGGTCATGGAACATTGTGATGACAAGAATTCTGGAGCATTGTGATGACAAGGGCCATGGAGCATTGTGATGACACGGTCATGGAACATTGTGATGACAAGAATTCTGGAGCATTGTGATGACAAGGGCCATGGAGCATTGTGATGACACGGTCATGGAACATTGTGATGAGAAGAATTCTGGAGCATTGTGCGGACAAGGGCCATGGAGCATTGTGATGACACGGTCATGGAACATTGTGATGAGAAGAATTCTGGAGCATTGTGCTGACAAGGGCCAAGGAGCATTGTGATGACACGGTCATGGAACATTGTGATGACAGGAATTCTGGAGCATTGTGCTGAAAAAGGGCCATGGAGCATTGTGATGACACGGTCATGGAACAATATGATGAGAAGAATTCCGGAGCATTGTGATGACAAGGGCCATGGAGCATTGTGATGACACGGTCTTGGAACATTGTGATGAAAAGAATTCTGGAGCATTGTGCAGACAAGGGCCATGGAGCATTGTGATGACACGGCCATGGAACATTTTGATGACAAGAATTCTGGAGCATTGTGATGACAATGGCCATGGAGCATTGTGATGACACGGTCATGGAACATTGTGATGACAAGAATTCTGGAGCATTGTGATGACAAGGGCCATGGAGCATTGTGATGACACGGTCATGGAACATTGTGATGACAAGAATTCTGGAGCATTGTGTGGAAAAGGGCCATGGAGCATTGTGATGACACGGTCATGGAACATTGTGATGAGAAGAATTCTGGAGCATTGTGCTGACAAGGGCCATGGAGCATTGTGATGATACGGTCATGGAACATTGTGATGACAAGAATTCTGGAGCATTGTGATGACAAGGGTCATGGAGCATTGTGATGACATGGTCAAGGAACATTGCGATGGCAAGATTTTTGGAGCATTGTGATGAAAGGGCATGGATCATTGTGATTAAAGGTGACAAGGAACATTATGATGATATGGGCAGAGAACTCTGTGATGACAGTGGTCATGGAGTATTGTGACAAAAATTGTCATGGAACATTGTGCTGACAAGGGCCATGGAGCATTGTGATGACACGGTCATGGAATATTGTGATGAGAAGAATTCTGGAGCATTGTGCTGACAAGGGCCATGGAGCATTGTGATGATACGGTCATGGAACATTGTGATGACAAGAATTCTGGAGCATTGTGATGACAAGGGTCATGGAGCATTGTGATGACATGGTCAAGGAACATTGCGATGGCAAGATTTTTGGAGCATTGTCATGAAAGGGCATGGATCATTGTGATTAAAGGTGACAAGGAACATTATGATGATATGGGCAGAGAACTCTGTGATGACAGTGGTCATGGAGTATTGTGACAAAAATTGTCATGGAACATTGTGCTGACAAGGGCCATGGAGCATTGTGATGACACGGTCATGGAACATTGTGATGACAAGAATTCTGGAGCATTGTGCTGACAAGGGCCATGGAGCATTGTGATGACACGGTCATGGAACATTGTGATGACAAGAATTCTGGAGCATTGTGCTGACAAGGGCCATGGAGCATTGTGATGACACGGTCATGGAACATTGTGATGACAAGAATTCTGGAGCATTCTGATGACAAGCGCCATAGAGCATTGTGATGACACGTTCATGGAATATAGTAATGACAAGAATTCTGGAGCATTATGATGACAAGGGCCATGGAGCATTGTGATGACATGGTCATGGAACATTGTGATGAGAAGAATTCTGGAGCATTGTCATGACAAGGGCCATGGAGCATTGTGATGACATGGTCATGGAACATTGTGATGACAGGAATTCTGGAGCATTGTGCTGAAAAGGGCCATGGAGCATTGTGATGACACGGTCATGGAACAATGTGATGAGAAGAATTCGGGAGCATTGTGATGACAAGGGCCATGGAGCATTGGGATGACACGGTCATGGAACATTGTGATGAGAAGAATTCTGGAGCATTGTGCTGACAAGGGCCATGGAGCATTGTGATGACACAGCCATGGAACATTTTGATGACAAGAATTCTGGAGCATTGTGATGACAATGGCCATGGAGAATTGTGATGGCACGGTCATGGAACATTGTGATGAGAAGAATTCTGGATCATTGTCATGACAAGGGCCATGGAGCATTGTGATGACACGGTCATGGAACATTGTGATGACAAGAATTCTGGAGCATTGTGCGGACAAGGGCCATGGAGCATTGTGATGACACGGTCATGGAACATTGTGATGAGAAGAATTCTGGAGCATTGTGCTGACAAGATCCATGGAGCATTGTGATGATACGGTCATGGAACATTGTGATGACAAGAATTCTGGAGCATTGTGATGACAATGGCCATGGAGCATTGTGATGACACGGTATGGAACATTGTGATGACAAGAATTCTGGAGCATTGTGATGACAAGGGCCATGGAGCATTGTGATGACACGGTCATGGAACATTGTGATGACAAGAATTCTGGAGCATTGTGATGACAAGGGCCATGGAGCATTGTGATGACACGGTCATGGAACATTGTGATGAGAAGAATTCTGGAGCATTGTGCGGACAAGGGCCATGGAGCATTGTGATGACACGGTCATGGAACATTGTGATGAGAAGAATTCTGGAGCATTGTGCTGACAAGGGCCAAGGAGCATTGTGATGACACGGTCATGGAACATTGTGATGACAGGAATTCTGGAGCATTGTGCTGAAAAGGGCCATGGAGCATTGTGATGACACGGTCATGAAACAATATGATGAGAAGAATTCCGGAGCATTGTGATGACAAGGGCCATGGAGCATTGTGATGACACGGTCTTGGAACATTGTGATGAAAAGAATTCTGGAGCATTGTGCAGACAAGGGCCATGGAGCATTGTGATGACACGGCCATGGAACATTTTGATGACAAGAATTCTGGAGCATTGTGATGACAATGGCCATGGAGCATTGTGATGACACGGTCATGGAACATTGTGATGACAAGAATTCTGGAGCATTGTGATGACAAGGGCCATGGAGCATTGTGATGACACGGTCATGGAACATTGTGATGACAAGAATTCTGGAGCATTGTGTGGACAAGGGCCATGGAGCATTGTGATGACACGGTCATGGAACATTGTGATGAGAAGAATTCTAGAGCATTGTGCTGACAAGGGCCATGGAGCATTGTGATGATACGGTCATGGAACATTGTGATGACAAGAATTCTGGAGCATTGTGATGACAAGTGTCATGGAGCATTGTGATGACATGGTCAAGGAACATTGCGATGGCAAGATTTTTGGAGCATTGTGATGAAAGGGCATGGATCATTGTGATTAAAGGTGACAAGGAACATTATGATGATATGGGCAGAGAACTCTGTGATGACAGTGGTCATGGAGTATTGTGACAAAAATTGTCATGGAACATTGTGCTGACAAGGGCCATGGAGCATTGTGATGACACGGTCATGGAATATTGTGATGACAAGAATTCTAGAGCATTGTGCTGACAAGGGCCATGGAGCATTGTGATGACACGGTCATGGAACATTGTGATGACAAGAATTCTGGAGCATTGTGCTGACAAGGGCCATGGAGCATTGTGATGACACGGTCATGGAACATTTTGATGACAGGAATTCTGGAGCATTGTGCTGACAAGGGCCATGGAGCATTGTGATGACACGGTCATGGAACATTGTGATGACAAGAATTCTGGAGCATTGTGCTGACAAGGACCATGGAGCATTGTGATGACACGGTCATGGAACATTGTGATGAAAAGAATTCCGGAGCATTGTGCGGACAAGGGCCATGGAGCATTGTGATGACACGGTCATGGAACATTGTGATGAGAAGAATTCTGGAGCATTGGGCTGACAAGGGCCATGGAGCATTGTGATGATACGGTCATGGTACATTGTGATGACAAGAATTCTGGAGCACTGTGATGACAATGGCCATGGAACATTGTGATGACACGGTATGGAACATTGTGATGACAAGACTTCTGGAGCATTGTGATGACAAGGGCCATGGAGCATTGTGATGACACGGTCATGGAACATTGTGATGACAGGAATTCTGGAGCATTGTGCTGAAAAGGGCCATGGAGCATTGTGATGACACGGTCATGGAACATTGTGATGACAAGAATTCTGGAGCATTCTGATGACAAGCGCCATAGAGCATTGTGATGACACGTTCATGGAATATATTAATGACAAGAATTCTGGAGCATTATGATGACAAGGGCCATGGAGCATTGTGATGACATGGTCATGGAACATTGTGATGAGAAGAATTCTGGAGCATTGTCATGACAAGGGCCATGGAGCATTGTGATGACACGGTCATGGAACATTGTGATGACAGGAATTCTGGAGCATTGTGCTGAAAAGGGCCATGGAGCATTGTGATGACACGGTCATGGAACAATGTGATGAGAAGAATTCTGGAGCATTGTGCTGACAAGGGCCATGGAGCATTGTGATGACACAGCCATGGAACATTTTGATGACAAGAATTCTGGAGCATTGTGATGACAATGGCCATGGAGAATTGTGATGGCACGGTCATGGAACATTGTGATGAGAAGAATTCTGGATCATTGTCATGACAAGGGCCATGGAGCATTGTGATGACACGGTCATGGAACATTGTGATGACAAGAATTCTGGAGCATTGTGATGAAAAGGGCCATGGAGCATTGTGATGACACGGTCATGGAACATTGTGATGACAAGAATTCTGGAGCATTGTGCGGACAAGGGCCATGGAGCATTGTAATGACACGGTCATGGAACATTGTGATGAGAAGAATTCTGGAGCATTGTGCTGACAAGATCCATGGAGCATTGTGATGATATGGTCATGGAACATTGTGATGACAAGAATTCTGGAGCATTGTGATGACAATGGCCATGGAGCATTGTGATGACACGGTATGGAACATTGTGATGACAAGAATTCTGGAGCATTGTGATGACAAGGGCCATGGAGCATTGTGATGACACGGTCATGGAACATTGTGATGACAAGAATTCTGGAGCATTGTGATGACAAGGGCAATGGAGCATTGTGATGACACGGTCATGGAACATTGTGATCAGAAGAATTCTGGAGCATTGTGCGGACAAGGGCCATGGAGCATTGTTATGACACGGTCATGGAACATTGTGATGAGAAGAATTCTGGAGCATTGTGCTGACAAGGGCCAAGGAGCATTGTGATGACACGGTCATGGAACATTGTGATGACAGGAATTCTGGAGCATTGTGCTGAAAAGGGCCATGGAGCATTGTGATGACACTGTCATGGAACAATATGATGAGAAGAATTCCGGAGCATTGTGATGACAAGGGCCATGGAGCATTGTGATGACACGGTCTTGGAACATTGTGATGAAAAGAATTCTGGAGCATTGTGCAGACAAGGGCCATGGAGCATTGTGATGACACGGCCATGGAACATTTTGATGACAAGAATTCTGGAGCATTGTGATGACAATGGCCATGGAGCATTGTGATGACACGGTCATGGAACATTGTGATGACAAGAATTCTGGAGCATTGTGATGACAAGGGCCATGGAGCATTGTGATGACACGGTCATGGAACATTGTGATGACAAGAATTCTGGAGCATTGTGCGGACAAGGGCCATGGAGCATTGTGATGACACGGTCATGGAACATTGTGATGAGAAGAATTCTGGAGCATTGTGCTGACAAGGGCCATGGAGCATTGTGATGATACGGTCATGGAACATTGTGATGACAAGAATTCTGGAGCATTGTGATGACAAGGGTCATGGAGCATTGTGATGACATGGTCAAGGAACATTGCGATGGCAAGATTTTTGGAGCATTGTCATGAAAGGGCATGGATCATTGTGATTAAAGGTGACAAGGAACATTATGATGATATGGGCAGAGAACACTGTGATGACAGTGGTCATGGAGTATTGTGACAAAAATTGTCATGGAACATTGTGCTGACAAGGGCCATGGAGCATTGTGATGACACGGTCATGGAACATTGTGATGACAAGAATTCTGGAGCATTGTGCTGACAAGGGCCATGGAGCATTGTGATGACACGGTCATGGAACATTGTGATGACAAGAATTCTGGAGCATTGTGCTGACAAGGGCCATGGAGCATTGTGATGACACGGTCATGGAACATTGTGATGACAAGAATTCTGGAGCATTCTGATGACAAGCGCCATAGAGCATTGTGATGACACGTTCATGGAATATAGTAATGACAAGAATTCTGGAGCATTATGATGACAAGGGCCATGGAGCATTGTGATGACATGGTCATGGAACATTGTGATGAGAAGAATTCTGGAGCATTGTCATGACAAGGGCCATGGAGCATTGTGATGACATGGTCATGGAACATTGTGATGACAGGAATTCTGGAGCATTGTGCTGAAAAGGGCCATGGAGCATTGTGATGACACGGTCATGGAACAATGTGATGAGAAGAATTCGGGAGCATTGTGATGACAAGGGCCATGGAGCATTGTGATGACACGGTCATGGAACATTGTGATGAGAAGAATTCTGGAGCATTGTGCTGACAAGGGCCATGGAGCATTGTGATGACACAGCCATGGAACATTTTGATGACAAGAATTCTGGAGCATTGTGATGACAATGGCCATGGAGAATTGTGATGGCACGGTCATGGAACATTGTGATGAGAAGAATTCTGGATCATTGTCATGACAAGGGCCATGGAGCATTGTGATGACACGGTTATGGAACATTGTGATGACAAGAATTCTGGAGCATTGTGCGGACAAGGGCCATGGAGCATTGTGATGACACGGTATGGAACATTGTGATGACAAGAATTCTGGAGCATTGTGATGACAAGGGCCATGGAGCATTGTGATGACACGGTATGGAACATTGTGATGACAAGAATTCTGGAGCATTGTGATGACAAGGGCCATGGAGCATTGTGATGACACGGTCATGGAACATTGTGATGACAAGAATTCTGGAGCATTGTGATGACAAGGGCCATGGAGCATTGTGATGACACGGTCATGGAACATTGTGATGACAAGAATTCTGGAGCATTGTGATGACAAGGGCCATGGAGCATTGTGATGACACGGTCATGGAACATTGTGATGAGAAGAATTCTGGAGCATTGTGCGGACAAGGGCCATGGAGCATTGTGATGACACGGTCATGGAACATTGTGATGAGAAGAATTCTGGAGCATTGTGCTGACAAGGGCCAAGGAGCATTGTGATGACACGGTCATGGAACATTGTGATGACAGGAATTCTGGAGCATTGTGCTGAAAAAGGGCCATGGAGCATTGTGATGACACGGTCATGGAACAATATGATGAGAAGAATTCCGGAGCATTGTGATGACAAGGGCCATGGAGCATTGTGATGACACGGTCTTGGAACATTGTGATGAAAAGAATTCTGGAGCATTGTGCAGACAAGGGCCATGGAGCATTGTGATGACACGGCCATGGAACATTTTGATGACAAGAATTCTGGAGCATTGTGATGACAATGGCCATGGAGCATTTTGATGACACGGTCATGGAACATTGTGATGACAAGAATTCTGGAGCATTGTGATGACAAGGGCCATGGAGCATTGTGATGACACGGTCATGGAACATTGTGATGACAAGAATTCTGGAGCATTGTGTGGAAAAGGGCCATGGAGCATTGTGATGACACGGTCATGGAACATTGTGATGAGAAGAATTCTGGAGCATTGTGCTGACAAGGGCCATGGAGCATTGTGATGATACGGTCATGGAACATTGTGATGACAAGAATTCTGGAGCATTGTGATGACAAGGGTCATGGAGCATTGTGATGACATGGTCAAGGAACATTGCGATGGCAAGATTTTTGGAGCATTGTGATGAAAGGGCATGGATCATTGTGATTAAAGGTGACAAGGAACATTATGATGATATGGGCAGAGAACTCTGTGATGACAGTGGTCATGGAGTATTGTGACAAAAATTGTCATGGAACATTGTGCTGACAAGGGCCATGGAGCATTGTGATGACACGGTCATGGAATATTGTGATGAGAAGAATTCTGGAGCATTGTGCTGACAAGGGCCATGGAGCATTGTGATGATACGGTCATGGAACATTGTGATGACAAGAATTCTGGAGCATTGTGATGACAAGGGTCATGGAGCATTGTGATGACATGGTCAAGGAACATTGCGATGGCAAGATTTTTGGAGCATTGTCATGAAAGGGCATGGATCATTGTGATTAAAGGTGACAAGGAACATTATGATGATATGGGCAGAGAACTCTGTGATGACAGTGGTCATGGAGTATTGTGACAAAAATTGTCATGGAACATTGTGCTGACAAGGGCCATGGAGCATTGTGATGACACGGTCATGGAACATTGTGATGACAAGAATTCTGGAGCATTGTGCTGACAAGGGCCATGGAGCATTGTGATGACACGGTCATGGAACATTGTGATGACAAGAATTCTGGAGCATTGTGCTGACAAGGGCCATGGAGCATTGTGATGACACGGTCATGGAACATTGTGATGACAAGAATTCTGGAGCATTCTGATGACAAGCGCCATAGAGCATTGTGATGACACGTTCATGGAATATAGTAATGACAAGAATTCTGGAGCATTATGATGACAAGGGCCATGGAGCATTGTGATGACATGGTCATGGAACATTGTGATGAGAAGAATTCTGGAGCATTGTCATGACAAGGGCCATGGAGCATTGTGATGACATGGTCATGGAACATTGTGATGACAGGAATTCTGGAGCATTGTGCTGAAAAGGGCCATGGAGCATTGTGATGACACGGTCATGGAACAATGTGATGAGAAGAATTCGGGAGCATTGTGATGACAAGGGCCATGGAGCATTGGGATGACACGGTCATGGAACATTGTGATGAGAAGAATTCTGGAGCATTGTGCTGACAAGGGCCATGGAGCATTGTGATGACACAGCCATGGAACATTTTGATGACAAGAATTCTGGAGCATTGTGATGACAATGGCCATGGAGAATTGTGATGGCACGGTCATGGAACATTGTGATGAGAAGAATTCTGGATCATTGTCATGACAAGGGCCATGGAGCATTGTGATGACACGGTCATGGAACATTGTGATGACAAGAATTCTGGAGCATTGTGCGGACAAGGGCCATGGAGCATTGTGATGACACGGTCATGGAACATTGTGATGAGAAGAATTCTGGAGCATTGTGCTGACAAGATCCATGGAGCATTGTGATGATACGGTCATGGAACATTGTGATGACAAGAATTCTGGAGCATTGTGATGACAATGGCCATGGAGCATTGTGATGACACGGTATGGAACATTGTGATGACAAGAATTCTGGAGCATTGTGATGACAAGGGCCATGGAGCATTGTGATGACACGGTCATGGAACATTGTGATGACAAGAATTCTGGAGCATTGTGATGACAAGGGCCATGGAGCATTGTGATGACACGGTCATGGAACATTGTGATGAGAAGAATTCTGGAGCATTGTGCGGACAAGGGCCATGGAGCATTGTGATGACACGGTCATGGAACATTGTGATGAGAAGAATTCTGGAGCATTGTGCTGACAAGGGCCAAGGAGCATTGTGATGACACGGTCATGGAACATTGTGATGACAGGAATTCTGGAGCATTGTGCTGAAAAGGGCCATGGAGCATTGTGATGACACGGTCATGAAACAATATGATGAGAAGAATTCCGGAGCATTGTGATGACAAGGGCCATGGAGCATTGTGATGACACGGTCTTGGAACATTGTGATGAAAAGAATTCTGGAGCATTGTGCAGACAAGGGCCATGGAGCATTGTGATGACACGGCCATGGAACATTTTGATGACAAGAATTCTGGAGCATTGTGATGACAATGGCCATGGAGCATTGTGATGACACGGTCATGGAACATTGTGATGACAAGAATTCTGGAGCATTGTGATGACAAGGGCCATGGAGCATTGTGATGACACGGTCATGGAACATTGTGATGACAAGAATTCTGGAGCATTGTGTGGACAAGGGCCATGGAGCATTGTGATGACACGGTCATGGAACATTGTGATGAGAAGAATTCTAGAGCATTGTGCTGACAAGGGCCATGGAGCATTGTGATGATACGGTCATGGAACATTGTGATGACAAGAATTCTGGAGCATTGTGATGACAAGTGTCATGGAGCATTGTGATGACATGGTCAAGGAACATTGCGATGGCAAGATTTTTGGAGCATTGTGATGAAAGGGCATGGATCATTGTGATTAAAGGTGACAAGGAACATTATGATGATATGGGCAGAGAACTCTGTGATGACAGTGGTCATGGAGTATTGTGACAAAAATTGTCATGGAACATTGTGCTGACAAGGGCCATGGAGCATTGTGATGACACGGTCATGGAATATTGTGATGACAAGAATTCTAGAGCATTGTGCTGACAAGGGCCATGGAGCATTGTGATGACACGGTCATGGAACATTGTGATGACAAGAATTCTGGAGCATTGTGCTGACAAGGGCCATGGAGCATTGTGATGACACGGTCATGGAACATTTTGATGACAGGAATTCTGGAGCATTGTGCTGACAAGGGCCATGGAGCATTGTGATGACACGGTCATGGAACATTGTGATGACAAGAATTCTGGAGCATTGTGCTGACAAGGACCATGGAGCATTGTGATGACACGGTCATGGAACATTGTGATGAAAAGAATTCCGGAGCATTGTGCGGACAAGGGCCATGGAGCATTGTGATGACACGGTCATGGAACATTGTGATGAGAAGAATTCTGGAGCATTGGGCTGACAAGGGCCATGGAGCATTGTGATGACACGGTCATGGTACATTGTGATGACAAGAATTCTGGAGCACTGTGATGACAATGGCCATGGAACATTGTGATGACACGGTATGGAACATTGTGATGACAAGACTTCTGGAGCATTGTGATGACAAGGGCCATGGAGCATTGTGATGACACGGTCATGGAACATTGTGATGACAGGAATTCTGGAGCATTGTGCTGAAAAGGGCCATGGAGCATTGTGATGACACGGTCATGGAACATTGTGATGAGAAGAATACTGCAGCATTGTGCTGACAAGGGCCATGGAGCATTGTGATGACACGGTCATGGAACATTGTGATGACAAGAATTCTGGAGCATTGTCATGACAATGGCCATGGAGCATTGTGATGACACGGTATGGAACATTGTGATGACAAGAATTCTGGAGCATTGTGCTGACAAGGGCCATGGAGCATTGTGATGACACGGTCATGGAACATTGTGATGACAAGAATTCTGGAGCATTGTGCTGACAAGGGCCATGGAGCATTGTGATGACATAGTCAAGGATCATTGCAATGAAAAAGATTTCTGGAGCATTGTGATGAAAGGGCATGGAGCTTTGTGATTAAAGGTGACAAGGAACATTGTGATGATATGGGCAGAGAACTCTGTGATGACAGTGGTCATGGAGTATTGTGACAAAAACTGTCATGGAACATTGTGTTGACAAGGTCCATGGAGCATTGAGATGACACGGTCATGGAACATTGTGATGAGAAAATTCTGGAGCATTGTCATGACAAGGGCCATGGAGCATTGTGATGACACGGTCATGGAACATTGTGATGACAAGAATTCTGGAGCATTGTGATGACAAGGGCCATGGAGCATTGTGATGACACGGTCATGGAACATTGTGATGAGAAGAATTCTGGAGCATTGTGATTAAAGGGCATGGAGCATTGTGATTAAAGGTGACAAGGAACATTGTGATGATATGGGCAGAGAACTCTGTGATGACTGTGGTCATGGAGTATTGTGACAAAATGTGTCATGGAACATTGTGCTGCCAAGGGCCATCGAGCATTGTGATGACACGGTCATGGAACATTGTGATGACAAGAATTCTGGAGCATTGTGATGACAAGGGCCACGGAGCATTGTGATGACACGGTCATGGAACATTGTGATGAGAAGAATTCTGGAGCATTGTGCTGACAAGGGCCATGGAGTATTGTGATGATACGGCCATGGAACATTGTGATGACAAGAATTCTGGAGCATTGTGATGACAATGGCCATGGAGCATTGTGATGACACGGTATGGAACATTGTGATGACAAGAATTCTGGAGGAATGTGATGACAAGGGCCATGGAGCATTGTGATGACACGGACATGGAACATTGTGATGACAGGAATTCTGGAGCATTGTGCTGAAAAGGGCCATGGAGAATTGTGATGACACTGTCATGGAACAATGTGATGAGAAGAATTCCGGAGCATTGTGATGACAAGGGCCATGGAGCATTGTGATGACTCGGTCATGGAACATTGTGATGACAAGAATTCTGGAGCATTGTCCTGATGACGGCCGTGGAGCATTGTGATGACACAGTCAAGGAACATTGCGATGAAAAAGATTTCTGGAGCATTGTGATGAAAGGGCATGGAGCATTGTGATTAAAGGTGACAAGGAACATTGTGATGATATGGGCAGAGAACTCTGTGATGACAGTGGTCATGGAGTATTGTGACAAAAAGTGTCATGGAACATTGTGTTGACAAGGGCCATGGAGCATTGTGATGACACAGTCATGGAACATTGTGATGAGAAGAATTCTGGAGCATTGTCATGACAAGGGCCATGAAGCATTGTGATGACACGGTCATGGAACATTGTGATGAGAAGAATTCTGGAGCATTGTGCTGACAAGGGCCATGGAGCATTGTGATGATACGGTCATGGAACATTGTGATGACAAGAAGTCTGGAGCATTGTGATGACAAGGGTCATGGAGCATTGTGATGACATGGTCAAGGAACATTGCAATGAAAAAGATTTCTGGAGCATTGTGATGAAAGGGCATGGAGCTTTGTGATTAAAGGTGACAAGGAACATTGTGATGATATGGGCAGAGAACTCTGTGATGACAGTGGTCATGGAGTATTGTGACAAAAAGTGTCATGGAACATTGTGTTGACAAGGGCCATGGAGAATTGTGATGACACGGTCATGGAACATTGTGATGAGAAGAATTCTGGAGCATTGTCATGACAAGGGCCATGGAGCATTGTGATGACACGGTCATGGAACATTGTGATGACAAGAATTCTGGAGCATTGTGATGACAAGGGCCATGGAGCATTGTAATGACACGGTCATGGAACATTGTGATGAGAAGAATTCTGGGGCATTGTGCTGACAAGGGCCATGGAGCATTGTGATGACACGGCCATGGAACATTGTGCTGACAAGGGCCATGGAGCATTGTGATGACACGTCATGGAACATTGTGATGACAAGAATTCTGGAGCATTGTGCTGACAAGGGCCATGGAGCATTGTGATGAAAGGGCCATGGAACATTGTGATGACAAGAATTCGGGAGCATTGTGTTGACAATGGCCATGGAACATTGTGATGACATGGGCATGGAACATTGTGATGAGAAGAATTCTGGAGCATTCTCATGACAAGGGCCATGGAGCATTGTGATGACACGGTCATGGAATATTGTGATGACAAGAATTCTGGAGCATTGTGCTGACAAGGGCCATGGAGCATTGTGATGACACGGTCATGGAACATTGTGATGACAAGAATTCTGGAGCATTGTGCTGACAAGGGCCATGGAGCATTGTGATGACACGGTCATGGAACATTGTGATGACAAGAATTCTGGAGCATTGTGCTGACAAGGGCCATGGAGCATTGTGATGACACAGTCATGGAACATTGTAATGACAAGAATTCTGGAGCATTGTGCTGACAAGGGCCATGGAGCATTGTGATGACACGGTCATGGAACATTGTGATGACAAGAATTCTGGAGCATTCTGAGGACAAGGGCCATGGAGCATTGTGATGACACGGTCATGGAACATTGTGATGAGAAAAATTCTGGAGCATTGTCATGACAAGGGCCATGGAGCATTGTGATGACACGGTCATGGAACATTGTGATGAGAATAATTCTGGGGCATTGTGCTGACAAGGGCCATGGAGCATTGTGATGATACGGCCATGGAACATTGTGATGACAAGGGCCATGGAGCATTGTGATGACACGGTCATGGAACATTGTGATGACAAGAATTCTGGAGCATTCTGATGACAAGGGCCATGGAGCATTGTGATGACACGGTCATGGAACATTGTGATGACAAGAATTCTGGAGCATTGTGCGGACAAGGGCCATGGACCATTGTGATGACACAGTCATGGAGCATTGTGATGAGAAGAATTCTGGAGCATTGTGCTGACAAGGGCCATGGAGCATTGTGATGACACGGCCATTGAACATTGTGATGACAAGGGCCATGGAGCATTGTTATGACACGGTCATGGAACATTGTGATGACAAGAATTCTGGAGCATTGTGATGACAAGGGCCATGGAACATTGTGATGACACGGCCATGGAATATTGTGATGACAAGAATTCTGGAGCATTGTGATGACAATGCCCATGGAGCATTGTGATGACACGGTATGGAACATTGTGATGACAAGAATTCTGGAGCATTGTGATGACAAGGGCCATGGAGCATTGTGATGACACGGTCATGGAACATTGTGATGACAGGAATTCTGGAGCATTGTGCTGAAAAGGGCCATGGAGCATTGTGATGACACGGTCATGGAAAAATGTGATGAGAAGAATTCCGGAGCATTGTGATGACAAGGGCCATGGAGCATTGTGATGACACGGTCATGGAACATTGTGATGAGAAGAATTCCGGAGCATTGTGATGACAAGGGCCATGGAGCATTGTGATGACACGGCCATTGAACATTGTGATGACAAGGGCCATGGAGCATTGTTATGACACGGTCATGGAACATTGTGATGACAAGAATTCTGGAGCATTGTGATGACAAGGGCCATGGAACATTGTGATGACACGGCCATGGAATATTGTGATGACAAGAATTCTGGAGCATTGTGATGACAATGCCCATGGAGCATTGTGATGACACAGTATGGAACATTGTGATGACAAGAATTCTGGAGCATTGTGCTGACAAGGGCCATGGAGCATTGTGATGATACGGTCATGGAACATTGTGATGACAAGAAGTCTGGAGCATTGTGATGACAAGGGTCATGGAGCATTGTGATGACATGGTCAAGGAACATTGCAATGAAAAAGATTTCTGGAGCATTGTGATGAAAGGGCATGGAGCTTTGTGATTAAAGGTGACAAGGAACATTGTGATGATATGGGCAGAGAACTCTGTGATGACAGTGGTCATGGAGTATTGTGACAAAAAGTGTCATGGAACATTGTGTTGACAAGGGCCATGGAGAATTGTGATGACACGGTCATGGAACATTGTGATGAGAAGAATTCTGGAGCATTGTCATGACAAGGGCCATGGAGCATTGTGATGACACGGTCATGGAACATTGTGATGACAAGAATTCTGGAGCATTGTGATGACAAGGGCCATGGAGCATTGTAATGACACGGTCATGGAACATTGTGATGAGAAGAATTCTGGGGCATTGTGCTGACAAGGGCCATGGAGCATTGTGATGACACGGCCATGGAACATTGTGATGACAAGGGCCATGGAGCATTGTGATGACACGGTCATGGAACATTGTGATGACAAGAATTCTGGAGCATTCTGATGACAAGGGCCATTAAGCATTGTGATGACACGGTCATGGAACATTGTGATGAGAAGAATTCTGGGGCATTGTGCAGACAAGGGCCATGGAGCATTGTGATGACACGGCCATGGAACATTGTGATGACAAGGGCCATGGAGCATTGTGATGACACGGTCATGGAACATTGTGATGACAGGAATTCTGGAGCATTGTGCTGAAGAGGGCCATGGAGCATTGTGATGACATGGTTATGGAACAATGTGATGAGAAGAATTCCGGAGCATTGTGATGACAAGGGCCATAGAGCATTGTGATGACACGATCATGGAACATTGTGATGAGAAGAATTCTGGAGCATTGTGCTGACAAGGGCCATGGAGCACTGTGATGACACGTCATGGAACATTGTGATGACAAGAATTCTGGAGCATTGTGCTGACAAGGGCCATGGAGCATTGTGATGAAAGGGCCATGGAACATTGTGATGACAAGAATTCGGGAGCATTGTGTTGACAATGGCCATGGAACATTGTGATGACATGGGCATGGAACATTGTGATGAGAAGAATTCTGGAGCATTCTCATGACAAGGGCCATGGAGCATTGTGATGACACGGTCATGGAATATTGTGATGACAAGAATTCTGGAGCATTGTGCTGACAAGGGCCATGGAGCATTGTGAAGACACGGTCATGGAACATTGTGATGACAAGAATTCTGGAGCATTGTGCTGACAAGGGCCATGGAGCATTGTGATGACACGGTCATGGAACATTGTGATGACAAGAATTCTGGAGCATTGTGCTGACAAGGCCCATGGAGCATTGTGATGACACAGTCATGGAACATTGTAATGACAAGAATTCTGGAGCATTGTGCTGACAAGGGCCATGGAGCATTGTGATGACACGGTCATGGAACATTGTGATGACAAGAATTCTGGAGCATTCTGAGGACAAGGGCCATGGAGCATTGTGATGACACGGTCATGGAACATTGTGATGAGAAAAATTCTGGAGCATTGTCATGACAAGGGCCATGGAGCATTGTGATGACACGGTCATGGATCATTGTGATGACAAGAATTCTGGAGCATTCTGATGACAAGGGCCATGGAGCATTGTGATGACATGGTCATGGAACATTGTGATGACAAGAATTCTGGAGCATTTTGCGGACAAGGGCCATGGACCATTGTGATGACACAGTCATGGAGCATTGTGATGAGAAGAGTTCTGGAGCATTCTGCTGACAAGGGCCATGGAGCATTGTGATGACACGGCCATTGAACATTGTGATGACAAGGGCCATGGAGCATTGTTATGACACGGTCATGGAACATTGTGATGACAAGAATTCTGGAGCATTGTGATGACAAGGGCCATGGAACATTGTGATGACACGGCCATGGAATATTGTGATGACAAGAATTCTGGAGCATTGTGATGACAATGCCCATGGAGCATTGTGATGACACGGTATGGAACATTGTGATGACAAGAATTCTGGAGCATTGTGATGACAAGGGCCATGGAGCATTGTGATGACACGGTCATGGAACATTGTGATGACAGGAATTCTGGAGCATTGTGCTGAAAAGGGCCATGGAGCATTGTGATGACACGGTCATGGAAAAATTTGATGAGAAGAATTCCGGAGCATTGTGATGACAAGGGCCATGGAGCATTGTGATGACACGGTCATGGAACATTGTGATGAGAAGAATTCTGGAGCATTGTGCTGACAAGGGCCATGGAGCATTGTGATGACACGGCCATGGAACATTTTGATTACAAGAATTCTGGAGCATTGTGATGACAATGGCCATGGAGCATTGTGATGACACGGTCATGGAACATTGTGATGAGAAGAATTCTGGATCATTGTCATGACAAGGGCCATGGAGCATTGTGATGACAAGGTCATGGAACATTGTGATGACAAGAATCCTGGAGCATTGTGCAGACAAGGGCCATGGAGCATTGTGATGACTCGGTCATGGAACATTGTGATGAGAAGAATTCTGGAGCATTGTGCTGACAAGGGCCATGGAGCATTGTGATGATACGGTCATGGAACATTGTGATGACAAGAATACTGGAGCATTGTGATGACAAGGGTCATGGAGCATTGTGATGACATAGTCAAGGAACATTGCGATGACAAGATTTCTGGAGCATTGTGTTGAAAGGGCATGGAGCATTGTGATTAAAGGTGACAAGGAACATTATGATGATATGGGCAGAGAACTCTGTGATGACAGTGGTCATGGAGTATTGTGACAAAAATTGTCATGGAACATTGTGCTGAAAAGGGCCATGGAGCATTGTGATGACACGGTCATGGAACATTGTGATGACAAGAATTCTGGGGCATTGTGCTGACAAGGGCCATGGAGCATTGTGATGATATGGCCATGGAACATTGTGATGACAAGGGCCATGGAGCATTGTGATGACACGGTCATGGAACATTGTGATGACAAGAATTCTGGAGCATTCTGATGACAAGGGCCATGGAGCATTGTGATGAAACGGTCATGGAACATTGTGATGACAAGAATTCTGGAGCATTGTGCGGACAAGGGCCATGGAGCATTGTGATGACACAGTCATGGAACATTGTGATGAGAAGAATTCTGGAGCATTGTGCTGACAAGGGCCATGGAGCATTGTGATGACACGGCCATTGAACATTGTGATGACAAGGGCCATGGAGCATTGTTATGACACGGTCATGGAACATTGTGATGACAAGAATTCAGGAGCATTGTGATGACAAGGGCCATGGAGCATTGTGATGACACGGTCATGGAACATTGTGATGACAAGAATTCTGGAGCATTCTGATGACAAGGGCCATGGAGCATTGTGATGACACGGTCATGGAACATTGTGATGACAAGAATTCTGGAGCATTGTGCGGACAAGGGCCATGGAGCATTGTGATGACACAGTCATGGAACATTGTGATGAGAAGAATTCTGGAGCATTGTGCTGACAAGGGCCATGGAGCATTGTGATGACACGGCCATGGAACATTGTGATGACAAGGGCCATGGAGCATTGTGATGACACGCTCATGGAACATTGTGATGACAAGAATTCTGGAGCATTGTGATGACAAGGGCCATGGAGCATTGTGATGACACGGTCATGGAACATTGTGATGACAAGAATTCTGGAGCATTGTGCGGACAAGGGCCATGGAGCATTGTGATGACACGGTCATGGAACATTGTGATGACAAGAATTCTGGAACATTGTGCTGACAAGGGCCATGGAGCATTGTGATGACACGGTATGGAACATTGTGATGACAAGAATTCTGGAGCATTGTGATGACATGGGCCATGGAGCATTGTGATGACACGGTCATGGAACATTGTGATGACAGGAATTCTGGAGCATTGTGCTGAAAAGGGCCATGGAGCATTGTGATGACATGTTTATGGAACAATATGATGAGAAGAATTCCGGAGCATTGTGATGACAAGGGCCATGGAGCATTGTGATGACACGATCATGGAACATTGTGATGAGAAGAATTCTGGAGCATTGTGCTGACAAGGGCCATGGAACATTGTGATGACACGGCCATGGAATATTGTGATGAGAAGAATTCTGGAGCATTGTGATGACAATGGCCATGGAGCATTGTGATGACACGGTATGGAACATTGTGATGACAAGAATTCTGGAGCATTGTGATGACAAGGGCCATGGAGCATTGTGATGACACGGTCATGGAACATTGTGATGAGAAGAATTCTGGAGCATTGTGCTGAGAAGGGCCATGGAGCATTGTGATGACACGGCCATGGAACATTGTGATGACAAGGGCCATGGAGCATTGTGATGACACGGTCATGGAACATTGTGATGACAAGAATTCTGGAGCATTGTGATGACAAGGGCCATGGAGCATTGTGATGACACGGTCATGGAACATTGTGATGACAAGGATTCTGGAGCATTGTGCAGACAAGGGCCATGGAGCATTGTGATGACACGGTCATGGAACATTGTGATGAGAAGAATTCTGGAGCATTGTGCTGACAAGGGCCATGGAGCATTGTGATGACACGGCCATGGAACATTGTGATGACAAGGGCCATGGAGCATTGTGATGACACGGTCATGGAACATTGTGATGACAAGAATTCTGGAGCATTGTGATGACAAGGGCCATGGAGCATTGTGATGACACGGTCATGGAACATTGTGATGACAAGAATTCTGGAGCATTGTGCGGACAAGGGCCATGGAGCATTGTGATGACACGGTCATGGAACATTGTGATGACAAGAATTCTGGAGCATTGTGCGGACAAGGGCCATGGAGCATTGTGATGACACGGTATGGAACATTGTGATGACAAGAATTCTGGAGCATTGTGATGACAAGGGCCATGGAGCATTGTGATGACACGGTCATGGAACATTGTGATGACAGGAATTCTGGAGCATTGTGCTGAAAAGGGCCATGGAGCATTGTGATGACACGGTCATGGAACATTGTGATGAGAAGAATTCTGGAGCATTGTGCTGACAAGGGCCATGGAGCATTGTGATGACACGGCCATGGAACATTTTGATTACAAGAATTCTGGAGCATTGTGATGACAATGGCCATGGAGCATTGTGATGACACGGTCATGGAACATTGTGATGAGAAGAATTCTGGATCATTGTCATGACAAGGCCCATGAAGCATTGTGATGACACGGTCATGGAACATTGTGATGACAAGAATTCTGGAGCATTGTGATGACAAGGGCCATGGAGCATTGTGATGACACGGTCATGGAACATTTTGATGACAAGAATTCTGGAGCATTGTGCGGACAAGGGCCATGGAGCATTGTGATGACTCGGTCATGGAACATTTTGATGAGAAGAATTCTGGAGCATTGTGCTGACAAGGGCCATGGAGCATTGTGATGATACGGTCATGGAACATTGTGATGACAAGAATACTGGAGCATTGTGATGACAAGGGTCATGGAGCATTGTGATGACATGGTCAAGGAACATTGCGATGACAAGATTTCTGGAGCATTGTGATGAAAGGGCATGGAGCATTGTGATTAAAGGTGACAAGGAACATTATGATGATATGGGCAGAGAACTCTGTGATGACAGTGGTCATGGAGTATTGTGACAAAAATTGTCATGGAACATTGTGCTGACAAGGGCCATGGAGCATTGTGATGACACGGTCATGGAACATTGTGATGACAAGAATTCTGAAGCATTGTGATGACAAGGGCCATGGAGCATTGTGATGACACGGTCATGGAACATTGTGATGAGAAGAATTCTGGAGCATTGTGCAGACAAGGGCCATGGAGCATTGTGATAACACGGTCATGGAACATTGTGATGACAGGAATTCTGGAGCATTGTGCTGAAAAGGGCCATGGAGCATTGTGATGACACGGTCATGGAACAATATGATGAGAAGAATTCCGGAGCATTGTGATGACAAGGGCCATGGAGAATTTTCATGACATGGTCATGGAACATTGTGATGAAAAGAATTCTGGAGCATTGTGCTGACAAGGGCCATGGAGCATTGTGATGACACGGCCATGGAACATTTTGATGACAAGAATTCTGGAGCATTGTGATGAAAATGGCCATGGAGCATTGTGATGACACGGTCATGGAACATTGTGATGAGAAGAATTCTGGATCATTTTCATGAAAAGAGCCATGGAGCATTGTGATGACACGGTCATGGAACATTGTGATGACAAGAATTCTGGAGCATTGTGATGACAAGGGCCATGGAGCATTGTGATGACACGGTCATGGAACATTGTGATGACAAGAATTCTGGAGCATTGTGCTGACAAGGGCCATGGAGCATTGTGATGAAAGGGCCATGGAACATTGTGATGACAAGAATTCAGGAGCATTGTGTTGACAATGGACATGGAACATTGTGATGACATGGTCACTGAATATTGTGATGAGAAGAATTCTGGAACATTCTCATGACAAGGGCCATGGAGCATTGTGATGACACGGTCATGGAATATTGTGATGAGAAAAATTCTGGAGCATTGTGCTGACAAGGGCCATGGAGCATTGTGATGACACGGTCATGGAACATTGTGATGACAGGAATTCTGGAGCATTGTGCTGAAAAGGGCATTGGAGCATTGTGATGACATGGTTATGGAACAATGTGATGAGAGGAATTCCGGAGCATTGTGATGACAAGGGCCATGGAGCATTGTGATGACACGGTCATGGAACATTGTGATGAGAAGAATCTGGAGCATTGTGCTGACAAGGGCCATGGAACATTGTGATGACACGGCCATGGAACATTGTGATGACAAGAATTCTGGAGCATTGTGATGACAATGGCCATGGAGCATTGTGATGACACGGTATGGAACATTGTGATGACAAGAATTCTGGAGCATTGTGATGACAAGGGCCATGGAGCATTGTGATGACACGGTCATGGAACATTGTGATGACAAGAATTCTGGAGAATTGTGCGGACAAGGGCCATGGAGCATTGTGATGACACGGTCATGGAACATTGTGATGAGAAGAATTCTGGAGCATTGTGCTGACAAGGGCCATGGAGCATTGTGATGATACGGTCATGGAACATTGTGATGACAAGAATTCTGGAGCATTGTGATGACAATGGCCATGGAGCACTGTGATGACACGGTAAGGAACATTGTGATGACAAGAATTCTGGAGCATTGTGATGACAAGGGCCATGGAGCATTGTGAGGACACGGTCATGGAACATTGTGATGACAAGAATTCTGAAGCATTGTGATGACAAGGGCCATGGAGCATTGTGATGACACGGTCATGGAACATTGTGATGACAAGAATTCTGGAGCATTGTGCAGACAAGGGCCATGGAGCATTGTGATGACACGGTCATGGAACATTGTGATGAGAAAAATTCTGGAGCATTGTGCTGACAAGGGCCATGGAGCATTGTGATGACACGGTCATGGAACAATATGATGAGAAGAATTCCGGAGCATTGTGATGACAAGGGCCATGGAGAATTGTCATGACATGGTCATGGAACATTGTGATGAAAAGAATTCTGGAGCATTGTGCTGACAAGGGCCATGGAGCATTGTGATGACACGGCCATGGAACATTTTGATGACAAGAATTCTGGAGCATTGTGATGACAATGGCCTTGGAGCATTGTGATGACACGGTCATGGAACATTGTGATGAGAAGAATTCTGGATCATTGTCATGACAAAGCCATGGAACATTGTGATGACACGGTCATGGAACATTGTGATGACAAGAATTCTGGAGCATTGTGATGACAAGGGCCATGGAGCATTGTGATGACACGGTCATGGAACATTGTGATGACAAGAATTCTGGAGCATTGTGCTGACAAGGGCCATGGAGCATTGTGATGACACGGTCATGGAACATTGTGATGACAAGAATTCTGGAGCATTGTGCGGACAAGGGCCATGGAGCATTGTGATGACACGGTCATGGAACATTGTGAGGAGAAGAATTCTGGAGCATTGTGCTGACAAGGGCCATGGAGCATTGTGATGAAAGGGCCATGGATCATTGTGATGACAAGAATTCGGGAGCATTGTGTTGACAATGGACATGGAACATTGTGATGACATGGTCATGGAACATTGTGATGAGAAGAATTCTGGAGCATTCTCATGACAAGGGCCATGGAGCATTGTGATGACACGGTAATGGAATATTGTGATGGCAAGAATTCTGGAGCATTGTGCTGACAAGGGCCATGGAGCATTGTGATGACACGGTCATGGAACATTGTGATGACAAGAATTCTGGGGCATTGTGCTGACAAGGGCCATGGAGCATTGTGATGACACGGTCATGGAACATTGTGATGAGAAGAATTCTGGAGCATTGTGCGGACAAGGGCCATGGAGCATTGTGATGACACGGTCATGGAACATTGCGATGACAAGATTTCTGGAGCATTGTGATGAAAGGGCATGGAGCATTGTGATTAAAGGTGACAACGAACATTATGATGAAATGGGCAGAGAACTCTGTGATGACAGTGGTCATGGAGTATTGTGACAAAAATTGTCATGGAACATTGTGCTGACAAGGGCCATGGAGCATTGTGATGACACGGTCATGGAACATTGTGATGACAGGAATTCTGGAGCATTGTGCTGACAAGGGCCATGGAGCATTGTGATGACACGATCATGGAACATTGTGATGACAAGAATTCTGGAGCATTGTGCTGACAAGGGCCATGGAGCATTGTGATGAAACGGTCATGGAACATTGTGATGACAGGAATTCTGGAGCATTGTGCTGACAAGGGCCATGGAGCATTGTGATGACACGATCATGGAACATTGTGATGACAAGAATTCTGGAGCATTGTGCTGACAAGGGCCATGGAGCATTGTGATGACACGTTCATGGAACATTGTGATGACAAGAATTCTGGAGCATTGTGATGACAAGGGCCATGGAGCATTGTGATGACACGGTCATGGAACATTGTGATGACAAGAATTCCGGAGCATTGTGCGGACAAGGGCCATGGAGCATTGTGATGACACGGTCATGGAACATCGTGATGAGAAGAATTCTGGAGCATTGTGCTGACAAGGGCCATGGAGCATTGTGATGATACGGTCATGGTACATTGTGATGACAAGAATTCTGGAGCACTGTGATGACAATGGCCATGGAACATTGTGATGACACGGTATGGAACATTGTGATGACAAGACTTCTGGAGCATTGTGATGACAAGGGGCATGGAGCATTGTGATGACATGGTCAAGGAACATTGCGATGACAAGATTTCTGGAGCATTGTGATGAAAGGGCATGGAGCATTGTGATTAAAGGTGACAACGAACATTATGATGATATGGGCAGAGAACTCTGTGATGACAGTGATCATGGAGTATTGTGACAAAAATTGTCATGGAACATTGTGCTGACAAGGGCCATGGAGCATTGTGATGACACGGTCATGGAAGATTGTGATGACAAGAATTCGGGAGCATTGTGATGACAATGGCCATGGAGCATTGTGATGATACGGTATGGAACATTGTGATGACAAGAATTCTGGAGCATTGTGATGACAAGGGCCATGGAGCATTGTGATGACACGGTAATGGAACATTGTGATGAGAAGAATTCTGGAGCATTGTGCTGACAAGGGCCATGGAGCATTGTGATGACACGGCCATGGAACATTTTGATGACAAGAATTCTGGAGCATTGTGATGACAATGGCCATGGAGCATTGTGATGACATGGTCATGGAACATTGTGATGAGAAGAATTCTGCATCATTGTCATGACAAGGGCCATGGAGCATTGTGATGACACGGTCATGGAACATTGTGATGACAAGAATTCTGGAGCATTGTGATGACAAGGGCCATGGAGCATTGTGATGACACGGTCATGGAACATTGTGATGACAAGTATTCTGGCGCATTGTGTGGACAAGGGCCATGGAGCATTGTGATGACACGGTCATGGAACATTGTGATGACAGGAATTCTGGAGCATTGTGCTGACAAGGGCCATGGAACATTGTGATGACACGGCCATGGAACATTGTGATGACAAGAATTCTGGAGCATTGTGATGACAATGGCCATGGAGCATTGTGATGACACGGTATGGAACATTGTGATGACAAGAATTCTGGTGCATTGTGCTGACAAGGGCCATGGAGCATTGTGATGACACGGTCATGGAACATTGTGATGCCAGGAATTCTGGAGCATTGTGCTGAAAAGGGCCATGGAGCATTGTGATGACACGGTCATGGAAAAATATGATGAGAAGAATTCCGGAGCATTGTGATGACAAGGGCCATGGAGCATTGTGATGACTCGGTCATGGAACATTGTGATGAGAAGAATTCTGGAGCATTGTGCTGAGAAGGGCCATGGAGCATTGTGATGACACGGCCATGGAACATTGTGATGACAAGGGCCATGGAGCATTGTGATGACACGGTCATGGAACATTGTGATGACAAGAATTCTGGAGCATTGTGATGACAAGGGCCATGGAGCATTGTGATGACACGGTCATGGAACATTGTGATGACAAGGATTCTGGAGCATTGTGCAGACAAGGGCCATGGAGCATTGTGATGACACGGTCATGGAACATTGTGATGAGAAGAATTCTGGAGCATTGTGCTGACAAGGGCCATGGAGCATTGTGATGACACGGCCATGGAACATTGTGATGACAAGGGCCATGGAGCATTGTGATGACACGGTCATGGAACATTGTGATGACAAGAATTCTGGAGCATTGTGATGACAAGGGCCATGGAGCATTGTGATGACACGGTCATGGAACATTGTGATGACAAGAATTCTGGAGCATTGTGCGGACAAGGGCCATGGAGCATTGTGATGACACGGTCATGGAACATTGTGATGACAAGAATTCTGGAGCATTGTGCGGACAAGGGCCATGGAGCATTGTGATGACACGGTATGGAACATTGTGATGACAAGAATTCTGGAGCATTGTGATGACAAGGGCCATGGAGCATTGTGATGACACGGTCATGGAACATTGTGATGACAGGAATTCTGGAGCATTGTGCTGAAAAGGGCCATGGAGCATTGTGATGACACGGTCATGGAACATTGTGATGAGAAGAATTCTGGAGCATTGTGCTGACAAGGGCCATGGAGCATTGTGATGACACGGCCATGGAACATTTTGATTACAAGAATTCTGGAGCATTGTGATGACAATGGCCATGGAGCATTGTGATGACACGGTCATGGAACATTGTGATGAGAAGAATTCTGGATCATTGTCATGACAAGGCCCATGAAGCATTGTGATGACACGGTCATGGAACATTGTGATGACAAGAATTCTGGAGCATTGTGATGACAAGGGCCATGGAGCATTGTGATGACACGGTCATGGAACATTTTGATGACAAGAATTCTGGAGCATTGTGCGGACAAGGGCCATGGAGCATTGTGATGACTCGGTCAGGGAACATTGTGATGAGAAGAATTCTGGAGCATTGTGCTGACAAGGGCCATGGAGCATTGTGATGATACGGTCATGGAACATTGTGATGACAAGAATACTGGAGCATTGTGATGACAAGGGTCATGGAGCATTGTGATGACATGGTCAAGGAACATTGCGATGACAAGATTTCTGGAGCATTGTGATGAAACGGCATGGAGCATTGTGATTAAAGGTGACAAGGAACATTATGATGATATGGGCAGAGAACTCTGTGATGACAGTGGTCCGGGAGTATTGTGACAAAAATTGTCATGGAACATTGTGCTGACAAGGGCCATGGAGCATTTTGATGACACGGTCATGGAACATTGTGATGACAAGAATTCTGAAGCATTGTGATGACAAGGGCCATGGAGCATTGTGATGACACGGTCATGGAACATTGTGATGAGAAGAATTCTGGAGCATTGTGCAGACAAGGGCCATGGAGCATTGTGATGACACGGTCATGGAACATTGTGATGACAGGAATTCTGGAGCATTGTGCTGAAAAGGGCCATGGAGCATTGTGATGACACGGTCATGGAACAATATGATGAGAAGAATTCCGGAGCATTGTGATGACAAGGGCCATGGAGAATTTTCATGACATGGTCATGGAACATTGTGATGAAAAGAATTCTGGATCATTGTGCTGACAAGGGCCATGGAGCATTGTGATGACACGGCCATGGAACATTTTGATGACAAGAATTCTGGAGCATTGTGATGACAATGGCCATGGAGCATTTTGATGACACGGTCATGGAACATTGTGATGAGAAGAATTCTGGATCATTGTCATGACAAGAGCCATGGAGCATTGTGATGACACGGTCATGGAACATTGTGATGACAAGAATTCTGGAGCATTGTGATGACAAGGGCCATGGAGCATTGTGATGACACGGTCATGGAACATTGTGATGACAAGAATTCTGGAGCATTGTGCTGACAAGGGCCATGGAGCATTGTGATGAAAGGGCCATGGAACATTGTGATGACAAGAATTCGGGAGCATTGTGTTGACAATGGACATGGAACATTGTGATGACATGGTCATGGAACATTGTGATGAGAAGAATTCTGGAGCATTCTCATGACAGGGGCCATGGAGCATTGTGATGACACGGTCATGGAATATTGTGATGACAAGAATTCTGGAGCATTGTGCTGACAAGGGCCATGGAGCATTGTGATGACACGGTCATGGAACATTGTGATGAGAAGAATTCTGGAGCATTGTGCTGACAAGGGCCATGGAGCATTGTGATGATACGGTCATGGAACATTGTGATGACAAGAATTCTGGGGCATTGTGATGACAATGGCCATGGAGCATTGTGATGACACGGTAAGGAACATTGTGATGACAAGAATTCTGGAGCATTGTGATGACAAGGGCCATGGAGCATTGTGATGACACGGTCATGGAACATTGTGATGACAAGAATTCTGAAGCATTGTGATGACAAGGTCCATGGAGCATTGTGATGACACGGTCATGGAACATTGTGATGAGAAGAATTCTGGAGCATTGTGCAGACAAGGGCCATGGAGCATTGTGATGACACGGTCATGGAACATTGTGATGAGAAGAATTCTGGAGCATTGTGCTGACAAGGGCCATGGAACATTGTGATGACACGGCCATGGAACATTGTGATGACAAGAATTCTGGAGCATTGTGATGACAATGTCCATGGAGCATTGTGATGACACGGTATAAAACATTGTGATGACAAGAATTCTGGAGCATTGTGATGACAAGGGCCATGGAGCATTGTGATGACACGGTCATGGAACATTGTGATGACAAGAATTCTGGAGCATTGTGCGGACAAGGGCCATGGAGCATGGTGATGACACGGTCATGGAACATTGTGATGAGAAGAATTCTGGAGCATTGTGCTGACAAGGGCCATGGAGCATTGTGATGACACGGTCATGGAACATTGTGATGACAGGAATTCTGGAGCATTGTGCTGAAAAGGGCCATGGAGCATTGTGATGACACGGTCATGGAACATTGTGATGAGAAGAATTCTGGAGCATTGTGCTGACAAGGGCCATGGAGCATTGTGATGACACGGCCATGGAACATTTTGATTACAAGAATTCTGGAGCATTGTGATGACAATGGCCATGGAGCATTGTGATGACACGGTCATGGAACATTGTGATGAGAAGAATTCTGGATCATTGTCATGACAAGGCCCATGAAGCATTGTGATGACACGGTCATGGAACATTGTGATGACAAGAATTCTGGAGCATTGTGATGACAAGGGCCATGGAGCATTGTGATGACACGGTCATGGAACATTGTGATGACAAGAATTCGGGAGCATTGTGTTGACAATGGACATGGAACATTGTGATGACATGGTCATGGAACATTGTGATGAGAAGAATTCTGGAGCATTCTCATGACAAGGGCCATGGAGCATTGTGATGACACGGTCATGGAATATTGTGATGACAAGAATTCTGGAGCATTGTGCTGACAAGGGCCATGGAGCATTGTGATGACACGGTCATGGAACATTGTGATGAGAAGAATTCTGGAGCATTGTGCTGACAAGGGCCATGGAGCATTGTGATGGTACGGTCATGGAACATTGTGATGACAAGAATTCTGGAGCATTGTGATGACAATGGCCATGGAGTATTGTGATGACACGGTAAGGAACATTGTGATGACAAGAATTCTGGAGCATTGTGATGACAAGGGCCATGGAGAATTGTGATGACACGGTCATGGAACATTGTGATGACAAGAATTCTGAAGCATTGTGATGACAAGGGCCATGGAGCATTGTGATGACACGGTCATGGAACATTATGATGAGAAGAATTCTGGAGCATTGTGCAGACAAGGGCCATGGAGCATTGTGATGACACGGTCATGGAACATTGTGATGAGAAGAATTCTGGAGCATTGTGCTGACAAGGGCCATGGAACTTTGTGATGACACGGCCATGGAACATAGTGATGACAAGAATTCTGGAGCATTGTGATGACAATGGCCATGGAGCATTGTGATGACACGGTATGGAACATTGTGATGACAAGAATTCTGGAGCATTGTGATGACAAGGGCCATGGAGCATTGTGATGACACGGTCATGGAACATTGTGATGACAAGAATTCTGTAGCATTGTGCGGACAAGGGCCATGGAGCATGGTGATGACACGGTCATAGAACATTGTGATGAGAAGAATTCTGGAGCATTGTGCTGACAAGGGCCATGGAGCATTGTGATGTTACGGTCATGGAACATTGTGATAACAAGAATTCTGGAGCATTGTGATGACAATGGCCATGGAGCATTGTGATGACATGGTAAGGAACATTGTGATGACAAGAATTCTGGAGCATTGTGATGACAAGGGCCATGGAGCATTGTGATGACACGGTCATGGAACATTGTGATGACAAGAATTCTGAAGCATTGTGATGACAAGGGCCATGGAGCATTGTGATGACACGGTCATGGAACATTGTGATGAGAAGAATTCTGGAGCATTGTGCAGACAAGGGCCATGGAGCATTGTGATGACACGGTCATGGAACATTGTGATGAGAAAAATTCTGGAGCATTGTGCTGACAAGGGCCATGGAGCATTGTGATGACACGGTCATGGAACATTGTGATGACAGGAATTATGGAGCATTGTGCTGAAAAGGGCATTGGAGCATTGTGATGACATGGTTATGGAACAATGTGATTAGAAGAATTCCGGAGCATTGTGATGACAAGTGCCATGGAGCATTGTGATGACACGGTCATGGAACATTGTGATGAGAAGAATTCTGGAGCATTGTGCTGACAAGGGCCATGGAACATTGTGATGACAAGAATTCTGGAGCATTGTGATGACAATGGCCATGGAGCATTGTGATGACACGGTATGGAACATTGTGATGACAAGAATTCTGGAGCATTGTGATGACAAGGGCCATGGAGCATTGTGATTACACGGTCATGGAACATTGTGATGACAAGAATTCTGGAGCATTGTGCGGACAAGGGCCATGGAGCATTGTGATGACACGGCCATGGAACATTGTGATGAGAAGAATTCTGGAGCATTGTGCTGACAAGGGCCATGGAGCATTGTGATGATACGGTCATGGAACATTGTGATGACAAGAATTCTGGAGCATTGTGATGACAATGGCCATGGAGCATTGTGATGACACGGTAAGGAACATTGTTATGACAAGAATTCTGGAGCATTGTGATGACAAGGGCCATGGAGCATTTTGATGACACGGTCATGGAACATTGTGATGACAAGAATTCTGAAGCATTGTGATGACAAGGGCCATGGAGCATTGTGATGACACGGTCATGGAACATTGTGATGAGAAGAATTCTGGAGCATTGTGCAGACAAGGGCCATGGAGCATTGTGATGACACGGTCATGGATCATTGTGATGAGAAAAATTCTGGAGCATTGTGCTGACAAGGGCCATGGAGCATTGTGATGACACGGTCATGGAACATTGTGATGACAGGAATTCTGGAGCATTGTGCTGAAAAGGGCATTGGAGCATTGTGATGACATGGTTATGGAACAATGTGATGAGAAGAATTCCGGAGCATTGTGATGACAAGTGCCATGGAGCATTGTGATGACACGGTCATGGAACATTGTGATGACAAGAATTCTGGAGCATTGTGCTGACAAGGGCCATGGAGCATTGTGATGACACGGCCACGGAACATTTTGATGACAAGAATTCTGGAGCATTGTGATGACAATGGCCATGGAGCATTGTGATGACACGGTCATGGAACATTGTGATGAGAAGAATTCTGGATCATTGTCATGACAAGAGCCATGGAGCATTGTGATGACACTGTCATGGAACATTGTGATGACAAGAATTCTGGAGCATTGTGATGACAAGGGCCATGGAGCATTGTGATGACACGGTCATGGAACATTGTGATGACAGGAATTCTGGAGCATTGTGCTGAAAAGGGCATTGGAGCATTGTGATGACATGGTTATGGAACAATGTGATGAGAAGAATTCCGGAGCATTGTGATGACAAGGGCCATGGAGCTTTGTGATGACACGGTCATGGAACATTGTGATGACAAGAATTCTGGAGCATTGTGCGGCCAAGGGCCATGGAGCATTGTGATGACACGGTCATGGAACATTGTGATGAGAAGAATTCTGGAGCATTGTGCTGACAAGGGCCATGGAGCTTTGTGATGATACGGTCATGGAACATTGTGATGACAAGAATTCTGGAGCATTGTGATGACAATGGCCATGGAGCATTGTGATGACACGGTAAGGAACATTGTGATGACAAGAATTCTGGAGCATTGTGATGACAAGGGCCATGGAGCATTGTGATGACACGGTCATGGAACATTGTGATGACAAGAATTCTGAAGCATTGTGATGACAAGGGCCATGGAGCATTGTGATGACACGGTCATGGAACATTGTGATGAGAAAAATTCTGGAGCATTGTGCTGACAAGGGCCATGGAGCATTGTGATGACACGGTCATGGAACATTGTGATGACAGGAATTCTGGAGCATTGTGCTGAAAAGGGCCATGGAGCATTGTGATGACACGGTCATGGAACAATATGATGAGAAGAATTCCGGAGCATTGTGATGACAAGGGCCATGAAGAATTGTCATGACATGGTCATGGAACATTGTGATGAAAAGAATTCTGGAGCATTGTGCTGACAAGGGCCATGGAGCATTGTGATGACACGGTTATGGAACATTGTGATGAGAAGAATTCTGGAGCATTGTGCTGAAAAGGGCCATGGAGCATTGTGATGACACGGTCAGGGAACATTGTGATGACAAGAATTCTGGAGCATTGTGCTGACAAGGGCCATGGAGCATTGTGATGACACGGTCATGGAACATTGTGATGACAAGAATTCTGGAGCATTGTGCTGACAAGGGCCATGGAACATTGTGATGACACGGTCATGGAACATTGTGATGAGAAGAATTCTGGAGCATTGTGCGGACAAGGGCCATGGAGCATTGTGATGACACGGTCATGGAACATTGTGATGACAAGAATTCTGGAGCATTGTGCTGACAAGGGCCATGGAGCATTGTGATGACATGGTCAAGGAACATTGCGATGACAAGATTTCTGGAGCATTGTGATGAAAGGGCATGGAGCATTGTGATTAAAGGTGACAAGGAATATTATGATGATATGGGCAGAGAACTCTGTGATGACAGTGGTCATGGAGTATTGTGACAAAAATTGTCATGGTACATTGTGCTGACAAGGGCCATGGAGCATTGTGATGACATGGTCATGGAAGATTGTGATGACAAGAATTGTGGAGCATTATGATGACAAGCGCCATGGAGCATTGTGATGACACGATCATGGAACATTGTGATGACAGGAATTCTGGAGCATTGTGCTGAAAAGGGCCATGGAGCATTGTGATGACACGGTCATGGAACAATGTGATGAGAAGAATTCCGGAGCATTGTGCTGACAAGGGCCATGGAGCATTGTGATGACACGTTCATGGAACATTGTGATGACAAGAATTCCGGAGCATTGTGATGACAAGGGCCATGGAGCATTGTGATGACACGTTCATGGAACATTGTGATGACAAGAATTCCGGAGCATTGTGCGGACAAGGGCCATGGAGCATTGTGATGACACGGTCATGGAACATTGTGATGAGAAGAATTCTGGAGCATTGTGCTGACAAGAGCCATGGAGCATTGTGATGATACGGTCATGGAACATTGTGATGAGAAGAATTCTGGAGCACGGTGATGACAATGGCCATGGAACATTGTGATGACACGGTATGGAACATTGTGATGACAAGACTTCTGGAGCATTGTGATGACAAGGGCCATGGAGCATTGTGATGACACGGTCATGGTACATTGTGATGACAGGAATTCTGGAGCATTGTGCTGAAAAGGGCCATGGAGCATTGTGATGACATGGTTATGGAACAATGTGATGAGAAGAATTCCGGAGCATTGTGATGACAAGGGCCATGGAGCATTGTGATGACAGGGTCATGGAACATTGTGATGAGAAGAATTCTGCAGCATTGTGCTGACAAGGGCCATGGAGCATTGTGATGACACGGTCATGGAACATTGTGATGACAAGAATTCTGGAGCATTGTGCTGACAAGGGCCATGGAGCATTGTGATGAAAGGGCCATGGAACATTGTGATGACAAGAATTCGGGAGCACTGTGTTGACAATGGACATGGAACATTGTGATGACATGGTCATGGAACATTGTGATGAGAAGAATTCTGGAGCATTCTCATGACAAGGGCCATGGAGCATTGTGATGACACGGTCATGGAATATTGTGATGACAAGAATTCTGGAGCATTGTGCTGACAAGGGCCATGGAGCATTGTGATGACACGGTCATGGAACATTGTGATGAGAAGAATTCTGGAGCATTGTGCTGACAAGGGCATGGAGCATTGTGATGATACGGTCATGGAACATTGTGATGACAAGAATTCTGGAGCATTGTGATGACAAGGGCCATGGAGCATTGTGATGACACGGTAAGGAACATTGTGATGACAAGAATTCTGGAGCATTGTGATGACAAGGGCCATGGAGCATTGTGATGACACGGTCATGGAACATTGTGATGACAAGAATTCTGAAGCATTGTGATGACAAGGGCCATGGAGCATTGTGATGACACGGTCATGGAACATTGTGATGAGAAGAATTCTGGAGCATTGTGCAGACAAGGGCCATGGAGCATTGTGATGACACGGTCATGGAACATTGTGATGAGAAAAATTCTGGAGCATTGTGCTGACAAGGGCCATGGAGCATTGTGATGACACGGTCATGGAACATTGTGATGACAGGAATTCTGGAGCATTGTGCTGAAAAGGGCATTGGAGCATTGTGATGACATGGTTATGGAACAATGTGATGAGAAGAATTCCGGAGCATTGTGATGACAAGTGCCATGGAGCATTGTGATGACACGGTCATGGAACATTGTGATGAGAAGAATTCTGGAGCATTGTGCTGACAAGGGCCATGGAACATTGTGATGACACGGCCATGGAACATTGTGATGACAAGAATTCTGGAGCATTGTGATGACAATGGCCATGGAGCATTGTGATGACATGGTATGGAACATTGTGATGACAAGAATTCTGGAGCATTGTGATGACAAGGGCCATGGAGCATTGTGATGACACGGTCATGGAACATTGTGATGACAAGAATTCTGGAGCATTGTGCGGACAAGGGCCATGGAGCATTGTGATGACACGGTCATGGAACATTGTGATGAGAAGAATTCTGGAGCATTGTGCTGACAAGGGCCATGGAGCATTGTGATGATACGGTCATGGAACATTGTGTTGACAAGAATTCTGGAGCATTGTGATGACAATGGCCATGGAGCATTGTGATGACACGGTAAGGAACATTGTGATGACAAGAATTCTGGAGCATTGTGATGACAAGGGCCATGGAGCATTGTGATGACACGGTCATGGAACATTGTGATGACAAGAATTCTGAAGCATTGTGATGACAAGGGCCATGGAGCATTGTGATGACACGGTCATGGAACATTGTGATGAGAAGAATTCTGGAGCATTGTGCAGACAAGGGCCATGGAGCATTGTGATGACACGGTCATGGAACATTGTGATGACAGGAATTCTGGAGCATTGTGCTGAAAAGGGCCATGGAGCATTGTGATGACACGGTCATGGAACAATATGATGAGAAGAATTCCGGAGCATTGTGATGACAAGGGCCATGGAGAATTGTCATGACATGGTCATGGAACATTGTGATGAAAAGAATTCTGGAGCATTGTGCTGACAAGGGCCATGGAGCATTGTGATGACACGGCCATGGAACATTTTGATGACAAGAATTCTGGAGCATTGTGATGACAATGGCCATGGGGCATTGTGATGACACGGTCATGGAACATTGTGATGACAGGAATTCTGGAGCATTGTGCTGAAAAGGGCATTGGAGCATTGTGATGACATGGTTATGGAACAATGTGATGAGAAGGATTCCGGAGCATTGTGATGACAAGTGCCATGGAGCATTGTGATGACACGGTCATGGAACATTGTGATGAGAAGAATTCTGGTGCATTGTGCTGACAAGGGCCATGGAACATTGTGATGACACGGCCATGGAACATTGTGATGACAAGAATTCTGGAGCATTGTGCTGACAAGGGCCATGGAGCATTGTGATGACACGGTCATGGAACATTGTGATGAGAAGAATTCTGGAGCATTGTGATGACAATGGCCATGGAGCATTGTGATGACACGGTATGGAACATTGTGATGACAAGAATTCTGGAGCATTGTGATGACAAGGGCCATGGAGCATTGTGATGACACGGTCATGGAACATTGTGATGACAAGAATTCTGGAGCATTGTGCGGACAAGGGCCATGGAGCATTGTGATGACACGGTCATGGAACATTGTGATGAGAAGAATTCTGGAGGATTGTGCTGACTAGGGCCATGGAGCATTGTGATGATACGGTCATGGAACATTGTGATGACAAGAATTCTGGAGCATTGTGATGACAAGGGCAATGGAGCATTGTGATGACACGGTCATGGAACAATATGATGAGAAGAATTCCGGAGCATTGTGATGACAAGGGCCATGGAGAATTGTCATGACATGGTCATGGAACATTGTGATGAAAAGAATTCTGGAGCATTGTGCTGACAAGGGCCATGGAGCATTGTGATGACACGGCCATGGAACATTTTGATGACAAGAATTCTGGAGCATTGTGATGACAATGGCCATGGAGCATTGTGATGACACGGTCATGGAACATTGTGATGAGAAGAATTCTGGATCATTGTCATGACAAGAGCCATGGAGCATTGTGATGACACGGTCATGGAACATTGTGATGACAAGAATTCCGGACCATTGTGATGACAAGGGCCATGGAGCATTGTGATGACACGGTCATGGAACATTGTGATGACAAGAATTCTGGAGCATTGTGCTGACAAGGGCCATGGAGCATTGTGATGACAAGGTCATGGAACATTGTGATGACAAGAATTCTGGAGCATTGTGCGGACAAGGGCCATGGAGCATTGTGATGACACGGTCATGGAACATTGTGATGACAAGAATTCGGGAGCATTGTGTTGACAATGGACATGGAACATTGTGATGACATGGTCATGGAACATTGTGATGAGAAGAATTCTGGAGCATTCTCATGACAAGGGCCATGGAGCATTGTGATGACACGGTCATGGAATATTGTGATGACAAGAATTCTGGAGCATTGTGCTGACAAGGGCCATGGAGCATTGTGATGACACGGTCATGGAACATTGTGATGAGAAGAATTCTGGAGCATTGTGCTGACAAGGGCCATGGAGCATTGTGATGATACGGTCATGGAACATTGTGATGACAAGAATTCTGGAGCATTGTGATGACAATGGCCATGGAGCATTGTGATGACACGGTAAGGAACATTGTGATGACAAGAATTCTGGAGCATTGTGATGACAAGGGCCATGGAGCATTGTGATGACACGGTCATGGAACATTGTGATGACAAGAATTCTGAAGCATTGTGATGACAAGGGCCATGGAGCATTGTGATGACACGGTCATGGAACATTGTGATGAGAAGAATTCTGGAGCATTGTGCAGACAAGGGCCATGGAGCATTGTGATGACACGGTCATGGAACATTGTGATGAGAAAAATTCTAGAGCATTGTGCTGACAAGGGCCATGGAGCATTGTGATGACACGGTCATGGAACATTGTGATGACAGGAATTCTGGAGCATTGTGCTGAAAAGGGCATTGGAGCATTGTGATGACATGGTTATGGAACAATGTGATGAGAAGAATTCCGGAGCATTGTGATGACAAGTGCCATGGAGCATTGTGATGACACGGTCATGGAACATTGTGATGAGAAGAATTCTGGAGCATTGTGCTGACAAGGGCCATGGAGCATTGTGATGATACGGTCATGGAACATTGTGATGACAAGAATTCTGGAGCATTGTGATGACAATGGCCATGGAGCATTGTGATGACACGGTAAGGAACATTGTGATGAGAAGAATTCTGGAGCATTGTGATGACAAGGGCCATGGAGCATTGTGATGACACGGTCATGGAACATTGTGATGACAAGAATTCTGAAGCATTGTGATGACAAGGGCCATGGAGCATTGTGATGACACAGTCATGGAACATTGTGATGAGAAGAATTCTGGAGCATTGTGCAGACAAGGGCCATGGAGCATTGTGATGACACGGTCATGGAACATTGTGATGAGAAAAATTCTGGAGCATTGTGCTGACAAGGGCCATGGAGCATTGTGATGACACGGTCATGGAACATTGTGATGACAGGAATTCTGGAGCATTGTGCTGAAAAGGGCCATGGAGCATTGTGATGACACGGTCATGGAACAATATGATGAGAAGAATTCCGGAGCATTGTGATGACAAGGGCCATGAAGAATTGTCATGACATGGTCATGGAACATTGTGATGAAAAGAATTCTGGAGCATTGTGCTGACAAGGGCCATGGAGCATTGTGATGACACGGCCATGGAACATTTTGATGACAAGAATTCTGGAGCACTGTGATGACAATGGCCATGGAGCATTGTGATGACACGGTCATGGAACATTGTGATGAGAAGAATTCTGGAGCATTGTCATGACAAGAGCCATGGAGCATTGTGATGACACGGTCATGGAACATTGTGATGACAAGAATTCTGGAGCAATGTGATGACAAGGGCCATGGAGCATTGTGATGACACGGTCATGGAACATTGTGATGACAAGAATTCTGGAGCATTGTGCGGACAAGGGCCATGGAGCATTGTGATGACACGGTCATGGAACATTGTGATGAGAAGAATTCTGGAGCATTGTGCTGACAAGGGCCATGGAGCATTGTGATGATACGGTCATGGAACATTGTGATGACAAGAATTCTGGAGCATTGTGATGACAATGGCCATGGAGCATTGTGATGACACGGTAAGGAACATTGTGATGACAAGAATTCTGGAGCATTGTGATGACAAGGGCCATGGAGCATTGTGATGACACGGTCATGGAACATTGTGATGACAAGAATTCTGAAGCATTGTGATGACAAGGGCCATGGAGCATTGTGATGACACAGTCATGGAACATTGTGATGAGAAGAATTCTGGAGCATTGTGCAGAGAAGGGCCATGGAGCATTGTGATGACACGGTCATGGAACATTGTGATGAGAAAAATTCTGGAGCATTGTGCTGACAAGGGCCATGGAGCATTGTGATGACACGGTCATGGAACATTGTGATGACAGGAATTCTGGAGCATTGTGCTGAAAAGGGCCATGGAGCATTGTGATGACACGGTCATGGAACAATATGATGAGAAGAATTCCGGAGCATTGTGATGACAAGGGCCATGAAGAATTGTCATGACATGGTCGTGGAACATTGTGATGAAAAGAATTCTGGAGCATTGTGCTGACAAGGGCCATGGAGCATTGTGATGACACGGCCATGGAACATTTTGATGACAAGAATTCTGGAGCATTGTGATGACAATGGCCATGGAGCATTGTGATGACACGGTCATGGAACATTGTGATGAGAAGAATTCTGGATCATTGTCATGACAAGAGCCATGGAGCATTGTGATGACACGGTCATGGAACATTGTGATGACAAGAATTCTGGAGCATTGTGATGACAAGGGCCATGGAGCATTGTGATGACACGGTCATGGAACATTGTGATGACAAGAATTCTGGAGCATTGTGCTGACAAGGGCCATGGAGCATTGTGATGAAAGGGCCATGGAACATTGTGATGACAAGAATTCGGGAGCATTGTGTTGACAATGGACATGGAACATTGTGATGACATGGTCATGGAACATTGTGATGAGAAGAATTCTGGAGCATTCTCATGACAAGGGCCATGGAGCATTGTGATGACACGGTCATGGAATATTGTGATGACAAGTATTCTGCAGCATTGTGCTGACAAGGGCCATGGAGCATTGTGATGACACGGTTATGGAACATTGTGATGAGAAGAATTCTGGAGCATTGTGCTGAAAAGGGCCATGGAGCATTGTGATGACACGGTCATGGAACATTGTGATGACAAGAATTCTGGAGCATTGTGCTGACAAGGGCCATGGAGCATTGTGATGACACGGTCATGGAACATTGTGATGACAAGAATTCTGGAGCATTGTGCTGACAAGGGCCATGGAGCATTGTGATGACACGGTCATGGAACATTGTGATGAGAAGAATTCTGGAGCATTGTGCAGACAAGGGCCATGGAGCATTGTGATGACACGGTCATGGAACATTGTGATGACAAGAATTCTGGAGCATTGTGCTGACAAGGGCCATGGAGCATTGTGATGACATTGTCAAGGAACATTGCGATGACAAGATTTCTGGAGCATTGTGATGAAAGGGCATGGAGCATTGTGATTAAAGGTGAAAAGGAATATTATGATGATATGGGCAGAGAACTCTGTGATGACAGTGGTCATGGAGTATTGTGACAAAAATTGTCATGGTACATTGTGCTGACAAGGGCCATGGAGCATTGTGATGACACGGTCATGGAAGATTGTGATGACAAGAATTGTGGAGCATTATGATGACAAGCGCCATGGAGCATTGTGATGACACGATCATGGATCATTGTGATGACAGGAATTCTGGAGCATTGTGCTGAAAAGGGCCATGGAGCATTGTGATGACACGGTCATGGAACAATGTGATGAGAAGAATTCCGGAGCATTGTGCTGACAAGGGCCATGGAGCATTGTGATGACACGTTCATGGAACATTGTGATGACAAGAATTCCGGAGCATTGTGATGACAAGGGCCATGGAGCATTGTGATGACACGGTCATGGAACATTGTGATGACAAGAATTCCGGAGCATTGTGCGGACAAGGGCCATGGAGCATTGTGATGACACGGTCATGGAACATTGTGATGAGAAGAATTCTGGAGCATTGTGCTGACAAGAGCCATGGAGCATTGTGATGATACGGTCATGGAACATTGTGATGACAAGAATTCTGGCGCACGGTGATGACAATGGCCATGGAACATTGTGATGACACGGTATGGAACATTGTGATGACAAGACTTCTGGAGCATTGTGATGACAAGGGCCATGGAGCATTGTGATGACACGGTCATGGTACATTGTGATGACAGGAATTCTGGAGCATTGTGCTGAAAAGGGCCATGGAGCATTGTGATGACATGGTTATGGAACAATGTGATGAGAAGAATTCCGGAGCATTGTGATGACAAGGGCCATGGAGCATTGTGATGACAGGGTCATGGAACATTGTGATGAGAAGAATTCTGCAGCATTGTGCTGACAAGGGCCATGGAGCATTGTGATGACATGGTATAGAACATTGTGATGACAAGAATTCTGGAGCATTGTGCTGACAAGGGCCATGGAGCATTGTGATGAAAGGGCCATGGAACATTGTGATGACAAGAATTCGGGAGCATTGTGTTGACAATGGACATGGAACATTGTGATGACATGGTCATGGAACATTGTGATGAGAAGAATTCTGGAGCATTCTCATGACAAGGGCCATGGAGCATTGTGATGACACGGTCATGGAATATTGTGATGACAAGAATTCTGGAGCATTGTGCTGAAAAGGGCCATGGAGCATTGTGATGACACGGTCATGGAACATTGTGATGACAAGAATTCTGGAGCATTGTGCTGACAAGGGCCATGGAGCATTGTGATGACACGGTCATGGAACATTGTGATGAGAAGAATTCTGGAGCATTGTGCGGACAAGGGCCATGGAGCATTGTGATGACACGGTCATGGAACATTGTGATGAGAAGAATTCTGGAGCATTGTGCTGACAAGGGCCATGGAGCATTGTGATGACACGGTCATGGAACATTGTGATGACAAGAATTCTGGAGCATTGTGATGACAATGGCCATGGAGCATTGTGATGACACGGTAAGGAACATTGTGATGACAAGCATTCTGGAGCATTGTGATGACAAGGGCCATGGAGCATTGTGATGACACGGTCATGGAACATTGTGATGACAAGAATTCTGAAGCATTGTGATGACAAGGGCCATGGAGCATTGTGATGACACGGTCATGGAACATTGTGATGAGAAGAATTCTGGAGCATTGTGCAGACAAGGGCCATGGAGCATTGTGATGACACGGTCATGGAACATTGTGATGAGAAAAATTCTGGAGCATTGTGCTGACAAGGGCCATGGAGCATTGTGATGACACGGTCATAGAACATTGTGATAACAGGAATTCTGGAGCATTGTGCTGAAAAGGGCATTGGAGCATTGTGATGACATGGTTATGGAACAATGTGATGAGAAGAATTCCGGAGCATTGTGATGACAAGGGCCATGGAGCATTGTGATGACACGGTCATGGAACATTGTGATGACAAGAATTCTGAAGCATTGTGATGACAAGGGCCATGGAGCATTGTGATGACACAGTCATGGAACATTGTGATGAGAAGAATTCTGGAGCATTGTGCAGAGAAGGGCCATGGAGCATTGTGATGACACGGTCATGGAACATTGTGATGAGAAAAATTCTGGAGCATTGTGCTGACAAGGGCCATGGAGCATTGTGATGACACGGTCATGGAACATTGTGATGACAGGAATTCTGGAGCATTGTGCTGAAAAGGGCCATGGAGCATTGTGATGACACGGTCATGGAACAATATGATGAGAAGAATTCCGGAGCATTGTGATGACAAGGGCCATGAAGAATTGTCATGACATGGTCGTGGAACATTGTGATGAAAAGAATTCTGGAGCATTGTGCTGACAAGGGCCATGGAGCATTGTGATGACACGGCCATGGAACATTTTGATGACAAGAATTCTGGAGCATTGTGATGACAATGGCCATGGAGCATTGTGATGACACGGTCATGGAACATTGTGATGAGAAGAATTCTGGATCATTGTCATGACAAGAGCCATGGAGCATTGTGATGACACGGTCATGGAACATTGTGATGACAAGAATTCTGGAGCATTGTGATGACAAGGGCCATGGAGCATTGTGATGACACGGTCATGGAACATTGTGATGACAAGAATTCTGGAGCATTGTGCTGACAAGGGCCATGGAGCATTGTGATGAAAGGGCCATGGAACATTGTGATGACAAGAATTCGGGAGCATTGTGTTGACAATGGACATGGAACATTGTGATGACATGGTCATGGAACATTGTGATGAGAAGAATTCTGGAGCATTCTCATGACAAGGGCCATGGAGCATTGTGATGACACGGTCATGGAATATTGTGATGACAAGTATTCTGCAGCATTGTGCTGACAAGGGCCATGGAGCATTGTGATGACACGGTTATGGAACATTGTGATGAGAAGAATTCTGGAGCATTGTGCTGAAAAGGGCCATGGAGCATTGTGATGACACGGTCATGGAACATTGTGATGACAAGAATTCTGGAGCATTGTGCTGACAAGGGCCATGGAGCATTGTGATGACACGGTCATGGAACATTGTGATGACAAGAATTCTGGAGCATTGTGCTGACAAGGGCCATGGAGCATTGTGATGACACGGTCATGGAACATTGTGATGAGAAGAATTCTGGAGCATTGTGCAGACAAGGGCCATGGAGCATTGTGATGACACGGTCATGGAACATTGTGATGACAAGAATTCTGGAGCATTGTGCTGACAAGGGCCATGGAGCATTGTGATGACATTGTCAAGGAACATTGCGATGACAAGATTTCTGGAGCATTGTGATGAAAGGGCATGGAGCATTGTGATTAAAGGTGAAAAGGAATATTATGATGATATGGGCAGAGAACTCTGTGATGACAGTGGTCATGGAGTATTGTGACAAAAATTGTCATGGTACATTGTGCTGACAAGGGCCATGGAGCATTGTGATGACACGGTCATGGAAGATTGTGATGACAAGAATTGTGGAGCATTATGATGACAAGCGCCATGGAGCATTGTGATGACACGATCATGGATCATTGTGATGACAGGAATTCTGGAGCATTGTGCTGAAAAGGGCCATGGAGCATTGTGATGACACGGTCATGGAACAATGTGATGAGAAGAATTCCGGAGCATTGTGCTGACAAGGGCCATGGAGCATTGTGATGACACGTTCATGGAACATTGTGATGACAAGAATTCCGGAGCATTGTGATGACAAGGGCCATGGAGCATTGTGATGACACGGTCATGGAACATTGTGATGACAAGAATTCCGGAGCATTGTGCGGACAAGGGCCATGGAGCATTGTGATGACACGGTCATGGAACATTGTGATGAGAAGAATTCTGGAGCATTGTGCTGACAAGAGCCATGGAGCATTGTGATGATACGGTCATGGAACATTGTGATGACAAGAATTCTGGCGCACGGTGATGACAATGGCCATGGAACATTGTGATGACACGGTATGGAACATTGTGATGACAAGACTTCTGGAGCATTGTGATGACAAGGGCCATGGAGCATTGTGATGACACGGTCATGGTACATTGTGATGACAGGAATTCTGGAGCATTGTGCTGAAAAGGGCCATGGAGCATTGTGATGACATGGTTATGGAACAATGTGATGAGAAGAATTCCGGAGCATTGTGATGACAAGGGCCATGGAGCATTGTGATGACAGGGTCATGGAACATTGTGATGAGAAGAATTCTGCAGCATTGTGCTGACAAGGGCCATGGAGCATTGTGATGACATGGTATAGAACATTGTGATGACAAGAATTCTGGAGCATTGTGCTGACAAGGGCCATGGAGCATTGTGATGAAAGGGCCATGGAACATTGTGATGACAAGAATTCGGGAGCATTGTGTTGACAATGGACATGGAACATTGTGATGACATGGTCATGGAACATTGTGATGAGAAGAATTCTGGAGCATTCTCATGACAAGGGCCATGGAGCATTGTGATGACACGGTCATGGAATATTGTGATGACAAGAATTCTGGAGCATTGTGCTGAAAAGGGCCATGGAGCATTGTGATGACACGGTCATGGAACATTGTGATGACAAGAATTCTGGAGCATTGTGCTGACAAGGGCCATGGAGCATTGTGATGACACGGTCATGGAACATTGTGATGAGAAGAATTCTGGAGCATTGTGCGGACAAGGGCCATGGAGCATTGTGATGACACGGTCATGGAACATTGTGATGAGAAGAATTCTGGAGCATTGTGCTGACAAGGGCCATGGAGCATTGTGATGACACGGTCATGGAACATTGTGATGACAAGAATTCTGGAGCATTGTGATGACAATGGCCATGGAGCATTGTGATGACACGGTAAGGAACATTGTGATGACAAGCATTCTGGAGCATTGTGATGACAAGGGCCATGGAGCATTGTGATGACACGGTCATGGAACATTGTGATGACAAGAATTCTGAAGCATTGTGATGACAAGGGCCATGGAGCATTGTGATGACACGGTCATGGAACATTGTGATGAGAAGAATTCTGGAGCATTGTGCAGACAAGGGCCATGGAGCATTGTGATGACACGGTCATGGAACATTGTGATGAGAAAAATTCTGGAGCATTGTGCTGACAAGGGCCATGGAGCATTGTGATGACACGGTCATAGAACATTGTGATAACAGGAATTCTGGAGCATTGTGCTGAAAAGGGCATTGGAGCATTGTGATGACATGGTTATGGAACAATGTGATGAGAAGAATTCCGGAGCATTGTGATGACAAGTGCCATGGAGCATTGTGATGACACGGTCATGGAACATTGTGATGAGAAGAATTCTGGAGCATTGTGCTGACAAGGGCCATGGAACATTGTGATGACACGGCCGTGGAACATTGTGATGACAAGAATTCTGGAGCATTGTGATGACAATGGCCATGGAGCATTGTGATGACATGGTATGGAACATTGTGATGACAAGAATTCTGGAGCATTGTGATGACAAGGGCCATGGAGCATTGTGATGACACGGTCATGGAACATTGTGATGACAAGAATTCTGGAGCATTGTGCGGACAAGGGCCATGGAGCATTGTGATGACACGGTCATGGAACATTGTGATGAGAAGAATTCTGGAGCATTGTGCTGACAAGGGCCATGGAGCATTGTGATGATACGGTCATGGAACATTGTGATGACAAGAATTCTGGAGCATTGTGATGACAATGGCCATGGAGCATTGTGATGACACGGTAAGGAACATTGTGATGACAAGAATTCTGGAGCATTGTGATGACAAGGGCCATGGAGCATTGTGATGACACGGTCATGGATCATTGTGATGAGAAGAATTCTGGAGCATTGTGCAGACAAGGGCCATGGAGCATTGTGATGACACGGTCATGGAACAATATGATGAGAAGAATTCCGGAGCATTGTGATGACAAGGGCCATGGAGCATTGTGATGACACGGTCATGGAACATTGTGATGAGAAGAATTCTGGATCATTGTCATGACAAGAGCCATGGAGCATTGTGATGACACGGTCATGGAACATTGTGATGACAAGAGTTCTGGAGCATTGTGATGACAAGGGCCATGGAGCATTGTGATGACACGGTCATGGAACATTGTGATGACAAGTATTCTGGATTATTGTGCTGACAAGGGCCATGGAGCATTGTGATGAAAGGGCCATGGAACATTGTGATGACAAGAATTCGGGAGCATTGTGTTGACAATGGACATGGAACATTGTGATGACATGGTCATGGAACATTGTGATGAGAAGAATTCTGGAGCATTCTCATGACAAGGGCCATGGAGCATTGTGATGACACGGTAAGGAACATTGTGATGACAAGAATTCTGGAGCATTGTGATGACAAGGGCCATGGAGCATTGTGATGACACGGTCATGGAACATTGTGATGACAAGAATTCTGAAGCATTGTGATGACAAGGGCCATGGAGCATTGTGATGACACGGTCATGGAAAATTGTGATGAGAAGAATTCTGGAGCATTGTGCAGACAAGGGCCATGGAGCATTGTGATGACACGGTCATGGAACATTGTGATGAGAAAAATTCTGGAGCATTGTGCTGACAAGGGCCATGGAGCATTGTGATGACACGGTCATGGAACATTGTGATGACAGGAATTCTGGAGCATTGTGCTGAAAAGGGCATTGGAGCATTGTGATGACATGGTTATGGAACAATGTGATGAGAAGAATTCCGGAGCATTGTGATGACAAGTGCCATGGAGCATTGTGATGACACGGTCATGGAACATTGTGATGAGAAGAATTCTGGAGCATTGTGCTGACAAGGGCCATGGAACATTGTGATGACATGGCCATGGAACATTGTGATGACAAGAATTCTGGAGCATTGTGATGACAATGGCCATGGAGCATTGTGATGACATGATATGGAACATTGTGATGACAAGAATTCTGGAGCATTGTGATGACAAGGGCCATGGAGCATTGTGATGACACGGTCATGGAACATTGTGATGACAAGAATTCTGGAGCATTGTGCGGAGAAGGGCCATGGAGCATTGTGATGACACGGTCATGGAACATTGTGATGAGAAGAATTCTGGAGCATTGTGCTGACAAGGGCCATGGAGCATTGTGATGATACGGTCATGGAACATTGTGTTGACAAGAATTCTGGAGCATTGTGATGACAATGGCCATGGAGCATTGTGATGACACGGTAAGGAACATTGTGATGACAAGAATTCTGGAGCATTGTGATGACAAGGGCCATGGAGCATTGTGATGACACGGTCATGGAACATTGTGATGACAAGAATTCTGAAGCATTGTGATGACAAGGGCCATGGAGCATTGTGATGACACGGTCATGGAACATTGTGATGAGAAGAATTCTGGAGCATTGTGCAGACAAGGGCCATGGAGCATTGTGATGACACGGTCATGGAACATTGTGATGACAGGAATTCTGGAGCATTGTGCTGAAAAGGGCCATGGAGCATTGTGATGACACGGTCATGGAACAATATGATGAGAAGAATTCCGGAGCATTGTGATGACAAGGGCCATGGAGAATTGTCATGACATGGTCATGGAACATTGTGATGAAAAGAATTCTGGAGCATTGTGCTGACAAGGGCCATGGAGCATTGTGATGACACGGCCATGGAACATTTTGATGACAAGAATTCTGGAGCATTGTGATGACAATGGCCATGGAGCATTGTGATGACACGGTCATGGAACATTGTGATGAGAAGAATTCTGGATCATTGTCATGACAAGAGCCATGGAGCATTGTGATGACACGGTCATGGAACATTGTGATGACAAGAATTCTGGAGCATTGTGATGACAAGGGCCATGGAGCATTGTGATGACACGGTCATGGAACATTGTGATGACAAGAATTCTGGAGCATTGTGCTGACAAGGGCCATGGAGCATTGTGATGACTCGGTCATGGAACATTGTGATGACAGGAATTCTGGAGCATTGTGCTGAAAAGGGCCATGGAGCATTGTGATGACACGGTTCTGGAACAATATGATGAGAAGAATTCCGGAGCATTGTGATGACAAGGGCCATGGAGCATTGTGATGACACGGTCATGGAATATTGTGATGACAAGAATTCTGGAGCATTGTGCTGACAAGGGCCATGGAGCATTGTGATGACACGGTCATGGAACATTTTGATGAGAAGAATTCTGGAGCATTGTGCTGACAAGGGCCATGGAGCATTGTGATGATACGGTCATGGAACATTGTGATGACAAGAATTCTGGAGCATTGTGATGACAATGGCCATGGAGCATTGTGTTGACACGGTAAGGAACATTGTGATGACAAGAATTCTGGAGCATTGTGATGACAAGGGCCATGGAGCATTGTGATGACACGGTCATGGAACATTGTGATGACAAGAATTCTGAAGCATTGTGATGACAAGGGCCATGGAGCATTGTGATGACACGGTCATGGAACATTATGATGAGAAGAATTCTGGAGCATTGTGCAGACAAGGGCCATGGAGCATTGTGATGACACGGTCATGGAACATTGTGATGAGAAAAATTCTAGAGCATTGTGCTGACAAGGGCCATGGAGCATTGTGATGACACGGTCATGGAACATTGTGATGACAGGAATTCTGGAGCATTGTGCTGAAAAGGGCATTGGAGCATTGTGATGACATGGTTATGGAACAATGTGATGAGAAGAATTCCGGAGCATTGTGATGACAAGTGCCATGGAGCATTGTGATGACACGGTCATGGAACATTGTGATGAGAAGAATTCTGGAGCATTGTGCTGACAAGGGCCATGGAACATTGTGATGACACGGCCATGGAACATTGTGATGACAAGAATTCTGGAGCATTGTGCTGACAAGGGCCATGGAGCATTGTGATGACACGGTCATGGAACATTGTGATGAGAAGAATTCTGGAGCATTGTGATGACAATGGCCATGGAGCATTGTGATGACACGGTATGGAACATTGTGATGACAAGAATTCTGGAGCATTGTGATGACAAGGGCCATGGAGCATTGTGATGACACGGTCATGGAACATTGTGATGACAAGAATTCTGGAGCATTGTGCGGACAAGGGCCATGGAGCATTGTGATGACACGGTCATGGAACATTGTGATGAGAAGAATTCTGGAGCATTGTGCTGACAAGGGCCATGGAGCATTGTGATGATACGGTCATGGAACATTGTGATGACAAGAATTCGGGAGCATTGTGTTGACAATGGACATGGAACATTGTGATGACATGGTCATGGAACATTGTGATGAGAAGAATTCTGGAGCATTCTCATGACAAGGGCCATGGAGCATTGTGATGACACGGTCATGGAATATTGTGATGACAAGAATTCTGGAGCATTGTGCTGACAAGCGCCATGGAGCATTGTGATGACACGGTCATGGAACATTGTGATGAGAAGAATTCTGGAGCATTGTGCTGACAAGGGCCATGGAGCATTGTGATGATACGTCATGGAACATTGTGATGACAAGAATTCTGGAGCATTGTGATGACAATGGCCATGGAGCATTGTGATGACACGGTAAGGAACATTGTGATGACAAGAATTCTGGAGCATTGTGATGACAAGGGCCATGGAGCATTGTGATGACACGGTCATGGAACATTGTGATGACAAGAATTCTGAAGCATTGTGATGACAAGGGCCATGGAGCATTGTGATGACACGGTCATGGAACATTGTGATGACAAGAATTCTGAAGCATTGTGATGACAAGGGCCATGGAGCATTGTGATGACACGGTCATGGAACATTGTGATGAGAAGAATTCTGGAGCATTGTGCAGACAAGGGCCATGGAGCATTGTGATGACACGGTCATGGAACATTGTGATGAGAAAAATTCTGGAGCATTCTGCTGACAAGGGCCATGGAGCATTGTGATGACACGGTCATGGAACATTGTGATGACAGGAATTCTGGAGCATTGTGCTGAAAAGGGCATTGGAGCATTGTGATGACATGGTTATGGAACAATGTGATGAGAAGAATTCCGGAGCATTGTGATGACAAGTGCCATGGAGCATTGTGATGACACGGTCATGGAACATTGTGATGAGAAGAATTCTGGAGCATTGTGCTGACAAGGGCCATGGAACATTGTGATGACATGGCCATGGAACATTGTGATCACAAGAATTCTGGAGCATTGTGATGACAATGGCCATGGAGCATTGTGATGACATGATATGGAACATTGTGATGACAAGAATTCTGGAGCATTGTGATGACAAGGGCCATGGAGCATTGTGATGACACGGTCATGGAACATTGTGATGACAGGAATTCTGGAGCATTGTGCTGAAAAGGGCCATGGAGCATTGTGATGACACGGTCATGGAACAATATGATGAGAAGAATTCCGGAGCATTGTGATGACAAGGGCCATGGAGAATTGTCATGACATGGTCATGGAACATTGTGATGAAAAGAATTCTGGAGCATTGTGCTGACAAGGGCCATGGAGCATTGTGATGACACGGCCATGGAACATTTTGATGACAAGAATTCTGGAGCATTGTGATGACAATGGCCATGGAGCATTGTGATGACACGGTCATGGAACATTGTGATGAGAAGAATTCTGGATCATTGTCATGACAAGAGCCATGGAGCATTGTGATGACACGGTCATGGAACATTGTGATGACAAGAATTCTGGAGCATTGTGATGACAAGGGCCATGGAGCATTGTGATGACACGGTCATGGAACATTGTGATGACAAGAATTCTGGAGCATTGTGCTGACAAGGGCCATGGAGCATTG